>NC_051314.1:134211093-134512760 GCF_015220235.1 Choloepus didactylus
TAATTACATGGAACTTTGAATAGGAAGTGAGATCTGATAGGTGTGTACAGGTTAGTGTGAAATCCATATACATCCCAAAGTAATTAGGGCAGAGAATAAAAATACATTTGCAGGGTCCCCCTGAGGAACTGGAGAAAAATGTGGAAATGTTGGACTTCCCCTCCTGGGTTATTACTGATATTCTCAAAAACATTGAGGACTAACAATTTAGTAGGATGAACCCTAAATCTTGGGGCTTGCCTTTATGAAGCTTGTTACTACAAAGGAGAGGCTAAGCCTACTTATAATTGTGCCTAAGAGTCTCCCCCAGAGAACCTCTTTGCTGCTCAGATGTGCATCGCCCCCCCCCCCCAAGCCCACACAGCAGGTGAACTCACTGCCCTCCCAGCAACGTGGAATATGACTCCCAGGGATGAGCCTGGAACTGGCATCCTGGGATTGAGGAAAGCTTGTTAACCAAAAGGGGGAAGCAGAATGAAACAAAATAAAGTTTCAGTGGCTGAGAGATTTCAAGTGGAGTCAAGAGGTCACTCTGGAGGGCATTCTTATGTACTATATAGATATCCCTTTTTAGTATTTAGTGTATTGAAATAGCTAGAAGGAAATACCTGAAACTGTCGAACTGCAACCCAGTGGCCTTGATTCTTGAAGACGATTGTATAACTATGTAGCTTACACGGTGTGACTGTGTGATTGTTGAAATGTCGTGGCTCACACTCCCTTTGTCCAGTGTATGGACAAATGAGTAGAAAAATGAGGACAAAAACTAAATGAAAAATAGTGTGGGACTGGCGGGGGGGGGGGGTGGAATGTTTTAGGCGTTCTTTTTTGCCTTTTTTTTTTTTTGAGTAAGGAAACTGTTCAAAAATTGATTCTGGGATGAATGCACAACTATGTAATGGCACTGTGAATAACTGTACACTGTGGATGATTGTAGGATATGTGACCATTTCTCAATAAAACTGTATTTAAGAAAACTCATCAAACTGTACTTTAAAAGGCTGAATTTTACTATATGTAAATTACACCTCAATAAACCACTTAAAAATACAAAAAAAAAGAAATTTAAACTGCATCTGGTAGAATATTAATAAACAAAAACCAATAAATTTAGAAATTAAAATAGAAGAAAAAGATCCCATTTGTAATGGCAACATTAATATATGTCACCTAGGTATCAGTTTAGGAGAAATGTAGAAGGGATATCAGAAGAAGACTCTGAAATGCTGCTGGAGAATACACAAAAAGAGTTGACCAAATTGAAACAGATGATGTTATTTCTTATAAAATGAGTCGATAGTACGAAAATGTCATTTGTCATAAATTAAACATTACTTTTTCATAGTACAAAAATTCATTAACATTTATGAGTGTGAGAGGGAGTTCTAATATGGATAAAACATGCTGTCCCTGGAACAGACACACACTGTACTTCCCTGGCAAACCAAGATTTACGGTGTCCTTATCCTGAAAACCTTTGCAAAACTCCATGACTGAGCATTAGTGTGTTTATTTTGTTTGATTTCTACTGACTCACAGATAAGGTGCAAATCAAAAGAGACAAGCTTATAGTGCACCCAAGTTGAAAACTTAATAGAAAATCCTCTCCCATAAACTTTGGACCATAAAACGCTGTATAATCCAGATAAGCATGAATTCCCCCAGAGGGCAACAACAAAAATTGTCTACTTCAAATATTGTGCTGAGATGGGGGTGAAACCACTTTTGCAATTTGGATTCACAAGTCATCCCTTTTGCATGTTTGCATCCTGAATGCAAACTGCCCAGTGGTCAAAAGATGCCTAAAATTTCAAATTAGCTTAGTGCTTTCATGGCATGCTAGTACCCTTATCTCTGGAGAATTCACCATGATTATAGGCCTCAAAAGACTTCCACAAATAAAATTGGTGGAAAATGAGGCTCTCACTGTAATAACATCCCAACAGCTACAGAAAAAGCATCACAAAACAGGACACCCAGGAATAAGAGGGAAAAGAAAGAAAACCCACAAGGATTATGAATATCAGCACTCTGAAACAGTAAATAACTATGTTACCCCTGCTTGAAAAAATTCAGAGAGAAAGAAACTCAATAGAATGATTAAGAGATTATTAAAAGACTACTACACAACTTCTAGATGTAAAACTTTGTATTAGAAATATAGAATACAGCTTTAACAGTATATTAGACCTACTAGAAATGAGGATTATTTAACTGGAAGGTAGAGCTGAAGAAGTTATCCAGTATGCTATATGTAAAAACCAGTATATGGGAAAATAAAAGTGTTTGAGAGACACAGAGGCTAGAGTGTAAAGTTCCAGGATATTTCTAATCAGATTTACTAAAAGGATAGAGAGAACAAATGGGGCATGAATCCATAGCAATACCTGGAGATAGTGATAGAGAGGATAGATAGTAGATAGGTATAGGGAGGGCATACAGCAGTGTTACACAATGTTAACAATTGATATCTGTAGGTAATCATTTATTGTATTATTCATTTAACTTTTCTGAACATTTGTAAATTTTCAAAATATAAATTTAGGAAAAGTTTATAAAAGGATTAGCAAAATTATTATTGATCTGTGAATAAATGTAGCAAAAATGATACACCAATGCATTTATTGAGATATAGTTGGTATTAATTAAAGGCTATTAACACCTAAATAATTGGAAGCTCACATCATGATCATGAATTGGAATTACTAATATTAGATAGAATCCCTTAACTCCATTGAGATCTATAGTTTCAAATCATCTCATCTCAAGTTTTTGCAACTTAATGAGGTTATTCTAAATTGTATATAAAAGGCAAGACTGAAAATAATGAAGACAATCTTAGAGAAAAACAAGGAGAAAGGAAAAAAATACTACGTTTTAGATGGCAAGATGTACTTTCCATTAAAATTCACACAGTATTTTAATGTAAATAGACCAACTGAGAGAAGAGTGAGCTAAGAAACAGAGTATGGATACTTGATATATAATGGAGATGACAATGAACATTTGTGGGACAATATGATATTTTCAATTGTTGGTGCTCAAACATTTGAATATCTATTTTCAGTTATATACACAAGCACACACACATACATTTAAGTATATAAACACACACATATATACTTATATATACATGTATATATATAAATGCACACACATACTTGGACATGTATTTGAATTCTTATTTTACATAGTACTAAAAAATCAGCTCCAGGTGAATTAAAGATGTGAATTTGCAAGAAAAGAATTGAATACTTTTACAAATAATATAGAATATTGTGCAGTACTGAAGGTATGAAAAGACACTACCAACATAAACCACACATGAAATGCATGATGAGTTTGATTATAATAGCGTAAGACCTTTGGTCATGAAAATACACATCAGTAAAATGGAAATTAAGCACAAATTGGGAGAAAGAATTAATGTCCTGAAAATATGTGTGGTAGATTCATTACAAATTTGCCCCCAATCCTTTACCTCTCCCTGTATCCACAGCTTTTCCAATGTGACTTTGCAGGTCCTCCCATCAGGAGGCCATGTCCATTTCTCCTCCTCCTGGATCTGCCCTGTTGATGACTTGCTCAGTCCCTTGGCTAATTGCCACTGTCATGATGTAAAGCCTGGGCTAGTTGGCTAGAGGATGACTAACTATGTGGAGGAGAGAGAAGTCATGCCCCAAAATAGCACAAACTCAGGAAGCAAAGTTTCCTGGCTGCCCAGTATTTGACGACAATCAAAAAGAGATCTCAACAAGGACTGCTCAGCTTAGCAGAGCATAAATCTTAATTTTTTTACATAAATTTTTTTGTATTAGGCATCTACATTTTGGGGTGGCCAGTTATTAAACAATAGCTAATGGCACCAAAATAATCTCCTACAAGAAAATAAAAGATACCCAATCTAATAAAAATGGGCAAAGTAAGCTGCATTAGTATTAGTATATATAAGAGTTTACATAGAAAAAATCACTTTGCACAAGGTCTGATGTAATCAAATAAATGTGAACCTGCTCATATCATATTTACTGGCAATTCCATGCCTAGATCTAAGAATATACCCAAACGATACTCTTATATTTGTACCAGGAGATACACATACATGCAAAAATGTAACTAGAAGCATTATGCAAAATGGTAAGAAAAAAAAACACCCACAAATAAACAAACATCACAAATGGTCCTAACTTATGGTATATTCATAAAATGCAACACTACACAGGTGTAAAAGTAAACCAAGTACAGCCTCATGCATCGACAGCGATGGTTCTCACATTAAATGCTAACTAAATAAAGAAAGTTCTAGAATAAAGTTTGACTCCACTTATACGAAGTTCAGAAGAGTCTAAATGAAAGGTAACTTTAGTAATATATTCTTAGGTAATAAAATACAAAAGTGATCGAGGGAACAAATGCTTATTTAAAACTTAAGAAATGGATACCTCTGGAACACAGAAATATGATCAGTAAGGATTGGATAGGGTCAATGTGCTATTTCAAATCTGATTGGTCCCAGAGTTTTCAATTTATTGTTATTATTTTCGGTATAAATCTGTGTCTCATACACATTTTGTGATTATGATAATTTCATGTTTTTGAAAGCTTGTGGCAAGCAAGTTGACACACTCAGCTTACTAAAAGTCAGCACATACTTGAAATCAAAAGTTTATATCTTTTCAAGTCAAAATGAAATCTGTGTCTCTGAAATCAAAAGCAAAAAGAAAAGTATACACCATGCTGCATTAAATTTTAAAGAGCATATATGATGAGAGGCGGGGCAAGATGGCGGACTGGTGAACTGTATGTTTTTGTTACTCCTCCAGGAAAGTAGGTAGAAAGCCAGGAACTGCGTGGACTGGACACCGCAGAGCAATCTGACTTTGGGCATACTTCATAAAACACTCATGAGAATGTGGAACTGGTGAGATCAGCGAAATCTGTAAGTTTTTGCGGCCAGGGGTCCCGCGCCCCTCCCTGCCAGGCTCAGTCCGGTGGGAGGAGGGCCTGTCAGCTCCGGGAAGGAGAAGGGAGAACTGCAGTGGCAGCCCTTATTGGAAACTCATTCTACTGATCCAAACTCCAACCATAGATAGACTGAGACCAGACACCAGAGAATCTGAGAGCAGCCAGCCCAGCAGAGAGGAGACAGGCATAGAAAAAAAAACAGCACGAAAAACTCCAAAATAAAAGCAGAGGATTTTTGGAGTTCTGGTGAACATAGAAAGGGGAAGGACAGAGCTCAGGCCCTGAGGCTCATATGCAAATCCCGAAGAAAAGCTGATCTCTCTGCCCTGTGGACCTTTCCTTAATGGCCCTAATTGCTTTGTCTCTTAGCATTTCAATAACCCATTAGATCTGTGAGGAGGGCCCCCCCCTTTTTTTTTAATCCCTTTTTTCTTTTTCTAAAACAATTACTCTAAGAAGCCCAATACAGAAAGCTTCAAAGACTTGCAATTTGGGCAGGTCAAGACAAGAGCAGAACTAAGAGAGCTCTGAGACAAAAGGCAATAATCCAGTGGCTGAGAAAATTCACTAAACACCACAACTTCCCAAGAAAAGGGGGATGTCTGCTCACAGCCATCATCCTGGTAGACAGGAAACACTCCTGCTCATCGCCAGCCCCATAGCCCAGAGCTGCCCCACACAATCCAGTGTGACGGAAGTGCTTCAAATAACAGGCACACTCCAAAAAACTGGGCGTGGACATTAGCCTTCCCGGCAACCTCAGCTGATTGTCCCAGAGCTGGGAAGGTGGAGCAGTGTGAATTAACAAAGCCACATTCAGCCATCATTTCAGCAGACTGGGAGCTTCCCTACACAGCCCAGCAGCCCAGAACCGCCCTGGGGGGACGGCACTCACCTGTGACATAGCACAGTCATCCCTCAACAGAGGACCAGGGGGTGCACAGCCTGGAAGAGGGACCCACTTGCAAGTCTCAGGAGCCATACGCCAATACCAAGGACTTGTGGGTCAGTGGCAGAGACAAAATGTGGCAGGACTGAACTGAAGGATTAGACTATTGCAGCAGCTTTAAAACTCCAGGATCACCAGGGAGATTTGATTGTTAGAGCCACCCCCCCTCCCTGACTGCCCAGAAACACACCCCATATACAGGGCAGGCAACACCAACTACACACGCAAGCTTGGTACACCAATTGGACCCCACAAGACTCACTCCCCCACTCACCACAAAGGCACAGCAGGGGAGAACTGGCTTGTGGAGAACAGGTGGCTCGTGGACGCCACCTGCTGGTTAGTTAGAGAAAGTTTACTCCACGAAGCTGTAGATCTGATAAATTAGAGATAAGGACTTCAATTGGTCTACACATCCTAAAAGAACCCTATCAAGTTCAGCAAATGCCAAGAGGCCAAAAACAACAGAAAATTATAAAGCATATGAAAAAAAACAGACGATATGGATAAGCCAAGCCCAAGCACCCAAATCAAAAGATCAGAAGAGACACAGCACCTAGAGCAGCTACTCAAAGAACTAAAGATGAACAATGAGACCATAGTACGGGATATGAAGGAAATCAAGAAGACCCTAGAAGAGCATAAAGAAGACATTGCAAGACTAAATAAAAAAATGGATGATCTTATGGAAATTAAAGAAACTGTTGACCAAATTAAAAAGATTCTGGACACTCATAGTACAAGACTAGAGGAAGTTGAACAACGAATCAGTGACCTGGAAGATGACAGAATGAAAAATGAAAGCATAAAAGAAAGAATGGGGAAAAAAATTGAAAAAATCAAAATGGACCTCAGGGGTATGATAGATAATATAAAACGTCCTAATATAAGACTCATTGGTGTTCCAGAAGGGGAAGAAAAGGGTAAAGGTCTAGGAAGAGTATTCAAAGAAATTGCTGGAGAAAACTTCCCAAATCTTCTAAAAAACATAAATACACAAATCATAAATGCTCAGCAAACTCCAAATAGAATAAATCCAAATGAACCCACTCCGAGACATATTCTGATCACACTGTCAAACACAGAAGAGAAGGAGCAAGTTCTGAAAGCAGCAAGAGAAAAGCAATTCACCACATACAAAGGAAACAGCATAAGACTAAGTAGTGACTACTCAGCAGCCACCATGGAGGCGAGAAGGCAGTGGCACGATATATTCAAAATTCTGAGTGAGAAAAATTTCCAGCCAAGAATACTTTATCCAGCAAAGCTCTCCTTCAAATTTGAGGGAGAGCTTAAATTTTTAACAGACAAACAAATGCTGAGAGAATTTGCTAACAAGAGACCTGCCCTACTGGAGATACTAAACGGAGCCCTACAGACAGAGAAACAAAGAAAGGACAGAGAGACTTGGAGAAAGGTTCACTACTGAAGAGATTCGGTATGGGTACAATAAATGATATGAATAGAGAGAGAGGAAAAATATATATGACAAACACAAACCAAAGGATAAGATGGCTGATTCAAGAAATGCCTTCACGGTTATAACGTTGAATGTAAATGGATTAAACTCCCCAATTAAAAGATACAGATTCGCAGAATGGATCAAAAAAAACGAACCATCAATATGTTGCATACAAGAGACTCATCTTAGACACAGGGACACAAAGAAATTGAAAGTGAAAGGATGGAAAAAAATATTTCATGCAAGCTACAGTCAAAAGAAAGCAGGTGTAGCAATATTAATCTCAGATAAAATACACTTTAAATGCAGGGATGTTTTGAGAGACAAAGAAGGCCACTACATACTAATAAAAGGGGCAACTCAACAAGAAGAAATAACAATCATAAATGTCTATGCACCCAATCAAGGTGCCACAAAATACATGAGAGAAACACTGGCAAAACTAAAGGAAGTAATTGCTGTTTCCACAATAATTGTGGGAGACGTCAACACATCACTCTCTCCTATAGATAGATCAACAAGACAGAAGACCAATAAGGCAATTGAAAACTTAAACAATCTGATAAATGAATTAGATTTAACAGACATATACAGAACATTACATCCCAAATCACCAGGATACACATAGTTTTCTAGTGCTCACGGAACTTTCTGCAGAATAGATCATATGCTGGGACATAAAACAAGCCTCAATAAATTTAAAAAGATTGAAATTATTCAAAGCACATTCTCTGACCACAATGGAACACAATTAGAAGTCAATAACCATCACAGACTTAGAAAATTCACAAATACCTGGAGGATAAACAACAGACTCCTAAACAATCAGTGGGTTAACGAAGAAATAGCAAGAGAAATTGCTAAATATATACAGACGAATGAAAATGAGAACACAACATACCAAAACCTATGGGATGCAGCAAAAGCAGTGCTGAGGGGGAAATTTATAGCACTAAAAGCATATATTAAAAAAGAAGAAAGAGCCAAAATCAAAGAACTAATGGATCAACTGAAGAAGCTAGAAAATGAACAGCAAACCAATCCTAAACCGAGTAGAAGAAAAGAAATCACAAGGATTAAAGCAGAAATAAATGACATAGAGAACAAAAAAACAATAGAGAGGATACATATCACCAAAAGTTGGTTCTTTGAGAAGATCAACAAGATTGACAAGCCCCTAGCTAGACTGACAAAATCAAAAAGAGAGAAGACCCATATAAACACAATAATGAATGAAAAAGGTGACACAACTGCAGATCCTGAAGAAATTAAAAAAATTATAAGATGATACTATGAACAACTGTATGGCAACAAACTGGATAATGTAGAGGAAATGGACAATTTCCTGGAAACATATGAACAACCTAGACTGACCAGAGAAGAAATAGAAGACCTCAATCAACCCATCACAAGCAAAGAGATCCAATCAGTCATCAAAAATCTTCCCAAAAATAAATGCCCAGGGCCAGATGGCTTCACAGGGGAATACTACCAAACTTTCCAGAAAGAACTGACACCAATCTTACTCAAACTCTTTCAAAACATTGAAGAAAGTGGAACACTACCTAACTCATTTTATGAAGCTAACATCAATCTAATACCAAAACCAGGCAAAGATGCTACAAAAAAGGAAAACTACCGGCCAATCTCCGTAATGAATATAGATGCAGAAATCCTCAACAGAATACTTGCAAATCGAATCCAAAGACACATTAAAATAATCATACACCATGACCAAGTGGGGTTCATTCCAGGCATGCAAGGATGGTTCAACATAAGAAAATCAATCAATGTAGTACAACACATTAAAAATTTGAAAGGGAAAAATCAAATGATCATCTCAATAGATGCTGAAGAAGCATTTGACAAAATCCAACATCCGTTTTTGATAAAAACACTTCAAAAGGTAGGAATTGAAGGAAACTTCCTCAATATGATAAAGAGCATATATGAAAAACCCAAAGCCAGCATAGTACTCAATGGTGAGAGACTGAAAACCTTCCCTCTAAGATCAGGAACAAGAGAGGATGCCCGCTGTCACCACTGTTATTCAACATTGTGCTGGAAGTGCTAGCCAGGGCAATCTGGCAAGACAAAGAAATAAAAGGCATCCAAATTGGAAAAGAAGAAGTAAAACTGTCATTGTTTGCAGATGATATGATCTGATATCTGGAAAATCCTGAGAAATCGACGATACAGCTACTAGAGCTAATAAACAAATTTAGCAAAGTAGCGGGTTACAAGATTAATGCACATAAGTCAGTAATGTTTCTATATGCTAGAAATGAACAAACTGAAGGGACACTCAAGAAAAAGATACCGTTCTCAATAGCAACTAAAAAAATCAAGTAGCTAGGAATAAATTTAACCAAAGATGTAAAAGACCTATACAAAGAAGACTACATAACTCTATTAAAGAAATAGAAGGGGACCTTAAAAGATGGAAAAATATTCCATGTTCATGGATAGGAAGGCTAAATGTCATTAAGATGTCAATTCTACCCAAACTCATCTGCAGATTCAATGCAATCCCAATCAAAATTCCAACAACCTACTTTGCAGACCTGGAAAAGCTAGTTATCAAATTTATTTGGAAAGGGAAGATGCCTCGAATTGCTAAAGACACTCTAAAAAAGAAAATCGAAGTGGGAGGACTTACACTCCCTGACTTTGAAGCTTATTATAAAGCCACAGTTGTCAAAACAGCATGGTACTGGCACAAAGATAGACATATAGATCAATGGAATCGAATTGAGAATTCAGAGATAGACCCTCAGATCTATGGCCGACTGATCTTTGATAAGGCCCCCAAAGTCACTGAACTGAGTCGTAATGGTCTATTCAACAAATGGGGCTGGGAGAGTTGGATATCCATATCCAAAAGAATGAATGAGGACCCCTACCTCACCCCCTACACAAAAATTAACTCAAAATGGATGAAAGATCTCAATATCAAAGAAAGTACCATAAAACTCCTAGAAGGTAATGTAGGAAAACATCTTTAAGACCTTGTATTAGGCGGCCACTTCCTAGACTTTACACCCAAAGCACAAGCAACAAAAGAAGAAATAGATAAATGGGAACTCCTCAAGCTTAGAAGTTTCTGCACCTCAAAGGAATTTCTCAAAAAGGTAAAGAGGCAGCCAACTCAATGGGAAAAAATTTTTGGAAACCATGTATCTGACAAAAGACTGATATCTTGCATATACAAAGAAATCCTACAACTCAATGACAATAGTACAGACAGCCCAATTATAAAATGGGCAAAGGATATGAAAAGACAGTTCTCTGAAGAGGAAATACAGATGGCCAAGAAACACATGAAAAAATGTTCAGCTTCACTAGCTATTAGAGAGATGCAAATTAAGACCACAATGAGATACCATCTAACACCTATTAGAGTGGCTGCCATTAAACAAACAGGAAACTACAAATGCTGGAGGGGATGTGGAGAAATTGGGACTCTTATTCATTGTTAGTGGGACTGTATAATGGTTCAGCCACTCTGGAAGTCAGTCTGGCAGTTCCTTAGAAAGCTAGAAATAGAGTTACCATTCGATCCAGCGATTGCACTTCTCGGTATATACCCGGAAGATCGGAAAGCAGTGACACGAACAGATATCTGCACGCCAATGTTCATAGCAGCATTATTCACAATTGCCAAGAGATGGAAACAACCCAAATGTCCTTCAACAGATGAGTGGATAAATAAAATGTGGTATATACACACGATGGAATACTACACGGCAGTAAGAAGGAACGACCTCGTGAAACATATGACAACATGGATGAACCTTGAAGACATAATGCTGAGCGAAATAAGACAGGCACAGAAAGAGAAATATTATATGCTACCACTAATGTGAACTTTGAAAAATGTAAAACGAATGGTTTATAATGTCGAATGTCGGGGAACTAGCAATAGAGAGCAATTGAGGAAGGGGGAACAGTAATCCAAGAAGAACAGATATGCTATTTAACGTTCTGGGGATGCCCAGGAATGACTATGGTCTGTTAATTTATGATGGATATAGTAGGAGCAAGTTCACAGAAATGTTGCAATATTATGTAACTTTCTTGGGGTAAAGTAGGAACAGGTTGGAAGTAAAGCAGTTATCTTAGGTTAGTTGTCTTTTTCTTACTCCCTTGTTATGGTCTCTTTGAAATGTTCTTTTATTGTATGTTTTTTTTTTTTTTTAATTTTTTTTCCATACAGTTGATTTAAAAAGGAAAAAAAGGTTAAAAAAAAAAAAAAAGGAAAAAATAAGGAAAAAAAGATGTAGTGCCCCCTTGAGGAGCCTGTGGAGAATGCAGGGGTATTGGCCTACCCCATCTCAATGGTTGCTAACATGACCACAGACATAGGGAACTGGTGGTTTGATGGGTTTAGCCCTCTACCGTAGGTTTCACCCTTGGGAAGACGGTTGCTGCAAAGGAGAGGCTAGGCATCCCTATAATTGTGCCTAAGAGCCTCCTCCCGAATGCCTCTTTGTTGCTCAGATGTGGCCCTCTCTCTCTAGCTAAGCCAACTTGAAAGGTGAAATCACTGCCCTCCCCCCTATGTTGGATCAGACACCCAGAGGAGTGAATCTCCCTGGCAACGTGGAATATGACTCCTGGGGAGGAATGTAGAGCTGGCATCATGGGACGGAGAACATCTTCTTGACCAAAAGGGGGATGTGAAAGGAAATGAAATAAGCTTCAGTAGCAGAGAGATTCCAAAAGGAGCCGAGAGGTCACTCTGGTGGGCACTCTTATGCACAATTTAGACAACCCTCTTTAGGTTCTAAAGAATTGGGGTAGCTGGTGGATACCTGAAACTATCAAACTACAACCCAGAACCCATGAATCTCGAAGACAATTGTATAAAAATGTAGCTTATGAGGGGTGACAATGGGATTGGGAAAACCATAAGGACCACACTCCCCTTTGTCTAGTTTATGGATGGATGAGTAGAAAAATAGGGGAAGGAAACAAACAAACAGACAAAGGTACTCAGTGTTCTTTTTACTTCAATTGCTCTTTTTCACTTTAATTATTATTCTTATTATTTTTGTGTGTGTGCTAATGAAGGTGTCAGGGATTGATTTAGGTGATGAATGTACAACTATGTAATGGTACTGTGAACAATCAAATGTACGATTTGTTTTGTATGACTGTGTGGTATGTGAATATATCTCGATAAAATGAAGATTAAAAAAAAAAACTCTCCATAATTGGGGAGCATCACAAAAAAAAAAAAAAAAAGAGCATATATACCTGGGGAATGTCTCTGGGAAGTGATATAGGAAAAGGCCAATAGACACTGATATGGAGAAAAAGATGGGGTAGTTGAGAGACTGAGGAACAGAGCAGAAGAGAGTTACTTCTCACTCTATACATTTTCATACTGTTTAAATTTTTAACTATTTTATAAACCAAGTCATTGAAAATGTCAAATATTAGAGATGAGAAGAAAATTTAGCTTTGATGGGACTTGTCCTGTAGGAACTCAGGGAGGAAGAGATTATTCTCAGGACCAGCAGTAAGCTGGGGATTATATATTCTCTTTGGTTAGGTTGTCACTTCTGGGTCAGAACTGTCAACAAAGTCCTGGAAAAAGTATCCCAGAGATATGGAAACTGAAGATCACCTCATCCAACTCCTTTATTTCAGAAATGAAGAAAAGGAGATATCACTTCAGCAAGGCAGTAGATTCAATTACCACAGATAGGTTAGAACCAGTTTTCTGACTCCTGCCCAATCCTCTCTCCATTCACTATGATTCCCCTGATGTTGTAGAAGAAGGAGAAATCGGTTGGGAATGAGATGGGACACTTTTGCATAGGAAACACTGGGGAAATCAAAGTGGCCCAAAGATGTGTTGAGATGCTTACAAAGCAGAACACACGTGGGATAATATTGAGGCCTCCTGGGCCCACAGCCCTGCTCCTCACCTGCATGTTCTCTCTGATCCGCTTCTCATTGAACCTCTTGGCCAGGACCACGGCCCCACACTGTATCTGGCAGCGAAGGGCAATCAGGGCTGGGGTGGGCTTGTGCTTTTTGGCGATGTCACAAAGCACTGAGAACAGGTGAGTTCTGGTCCACCCTGGGAGGAAGGCAGAAAGGCTGAATCCTGCGACTCACTATTCAATTTACCAGGAGGCTCCTACCTGTCTAAGTTGATCTATTCTAGCCCAATGGTTCAAAATGTGGGTGCTAGACCAGTAGAGCGCTATACCACCTGGGGGCTTAATAGAAATGCAAATTCTAGAGCTTCACTCCAGATCCATTAAATCAGAGTCCCACGAGTAGGGTCCAACATTCAGTGTTTTATCAAGCCTTCCAGGTCATTTTTAAGTGTGCTTCACTTTCTGAACAATGGTTCCAGATCCTTGAATTTTTCTTCTCTACTTCCCTATGGTATTATTTCTTCTCTTGGTAGAGCTCTAGAAGAAGGACAAGAAACTATATGGGAAGAAAATAAAGAAAGTATTTGGAAAATTTTCATTATAAATTTTCTAAATATTGTTGAAAATCTTGCAGGCTCAGAATGAGAACTATTTACTCTCATCATTAAGTATAATGTGTAATCAATAGATTACAAAATGTATTTATTTACATGGTAATTTCTTTCTATACTCATATACCTGGGAGTTACATAATATGACCTTCAATTATCAAATAAAGTAACTGAAGCTTAGGGAAGATGTTACTTGAACTTTCAAAATTATGACTTGAGATTATGCCTTTGGCCTCACATTTTGGATGACTTTTACATTTTAGTGCAGGTACTTATTATTAACTAAACTATAACTAGATACATGAAATGTACAAGCAGTGGGTAAAGGAGGATATTTCTGCAGTTCCTACCCACCATTTAAACAGACAGCTCAGAGTTCTCTCTGGCAAATATAGTTTGGTGTGATTAAAAATGTTTCATCTCTAATGGGGATTTAGGTAAACGCTCCATTGTCCTCATTACCAATTTTTATCTCTGTGGGATCCCAGAGCACTGGAGGCCACAAGCACAATATCTTTTGACTTGCAGAAGTCCAACAGCTTTCTCTGGTTGAGATAAGGGTGGCATTCTACCTGTGGAATGCAAGACAGAAATGTGTTAGATTATAGCAAAAATCACCTTAAAATGTAAGAGAAAGGGTAAAAGAAAAAGATGCTGAATAAAACCCCTGCACAGTAACATGCACTGAAAATATCAACATGAACTAGTGACTATCTCTGCCCAATGGAGAGGACAAAACCATGATGTTCCATGGAAGCACCTCCACTGCCCAGGTCTTTGTTCTAAATACTTTCACCTTCTACAAGGAGAAATGGCTAATTCTGGATATGAGGTAGGGTAAGATCCATTTGATCTATGGACATCAAATTGTGGCAGAAAGGAAGACATCAGTCTAAGACCTATGAGGGAATGTGGAAAAGACAAGCACACCCTTTTGGGTGGATCCCATTGGCCACATTTGTGTAGACATGGTCTTCAAATGGACTATTGACTACTACTTTCCTTATCACATTGAATTAATAGAAATGAATGAGTCCATAGTGATAAGAGAGAGAAAGAAAGAGTTATAAGCATAAAAAATAATCAACATTGAATTTAATTATTACAGTACCCCTCAGTATACTGATAATTAAAGGAAAAGAGATAAGCATTTATCTCATCCAATAATTTATCCTGAGTAGATGAAAGAGTCTTTTTAATATACAAAATTGTCAAAAAAAATGTAAAAGGAGTGATAAAAGCAGAAAAGTTGTAGATGCAAACCTCAATGATTTAGCAATTTCAGGCAAAAATCTTAAATGGAAATGAGTCATCAAGTGAAAAATTGTAGGGGAACATGAGTTTTCCCTAACACCAAACTACGCTCATCAAATCACTTGGCAATTGCAAAGGGAAAATCATATGTTATAAAGCAGATTGGTCTCCTGGTAATTTAACCAAGAAATGAAATCCAGCCTCTCTAACAATGTGACAACTTGCCATTACGTGCTTCCTAATGAAGTGCACTTTGGAAGACTCAGCATCCTGAGGAAATGTCCTTGCCAAAAATGTTTAACCTGAATCTGAAGGCTCCAGATGTAACTTCTACTTTGCAGAAAATTGGAATCAAGGAAAAGTTAACTAGCACCAGAAGGCAACAATCTGATAAATACAGAATTTTATACAAAAACCTGTCAGTATATCATGGGATAAGAAAGGGTTGAGTGAGTTTTGAGATTAAAAGAGCTTAAAGAAATGTAAAAAAGTAATAACTGAGCTATAATGGATCCTGGTTAAAAAAGAAAAAAATGGGGAAATATATGTATGAACTGGATAGTACTTGATATTAAGGAATCATTGTGAATTTACTTAGATATTATAATGAAACTGTGTGTGGGAGAATATCTTCATTCTTATGAGATGCAACATGAAGTATGTAGGGGTGAAGTGTCAAGCCTAAAACATGATTTGAAAGAGGTCAATAAACATGAGATAAGGGGAATATATGCATGTTAACATGTTAGCTGTATCATATTTTAAATTTTGCTTTGATAATTTTGAAAAAACTAAGGGTAAAACTAATGCTAGACCCACAATAGGGTTTTAACTGTTTCTATTTAAACCCATGGTTCTACATCACTATATATCAAAAAGATACTCTTGAATTTTGAAGTTACATTGTCTAATTGTAGGACCCTCTACCACTCCTACCTTCCAAATTGGTAAAAGGTAAGTTAGAACAAGGAACCAGACTCAGAATAGATATTTACTTTATTTTATTTTATTTTCATTTTATAACACTCTTTATTTGATAAAGAATTTGCCTTCTTTGTGTACACAGGAATGTTATATTCCTATGTATTTTACAGGGTTACAAAACGTCTTTCCTTTAAAATATTAACGCAAAAGTAAATTCAGAAAAAAAATTTCTGTGAAATGAAACTTGAACTTTTAAAAAAATCTTACGGACAAGAAACTCTCAAACAAAACTGGACTACTATTTCTGGCCCCCTTAACTACATGTCAGATTTCTTGTCCTACTCCCCTTCCTCAAAAAAACCTCATGTGGAACCAAGCTAGAGAAAAAGATTCTTCCCTGATAGAGTGAGGGGAAATGGTAAGGAAATTTCTTCAGCGAACAATTCCATCCATTAAGGAGTGACTGCTTTGTTTCCAGTAAAACACACTCTTTGCAGGGAAAGTCAGATATACAGGAGGTTCTTAATACCTTTATATTTGTCTACCTCTTTCCAGTGACAGTGGCTTGTAGCCTGGTAGCGACTCTTCCCCAACCCTATTTAGTGCAATCTTAGGTTAAAAGCCAATGCTTGTGGTATGTATAGTATGTGACTATATCTCAATAAAATTGAACTAAAAAAAAAAAAGTCAATGCTGGGCTGGCTGATATAGCCTTCTCCAATGAAAGATAATGGGTGAGAAGTAACCACTACACGACATCATTCAAAATAAAAGGTTTAGAGACGTGAAGGTCAGACAGGCTGGTGAAAATGTCGGGCAGGCTGGAAGGAAATAGGGTATATAGGAGCAATTCCTACATATCAGCATAATTAGCTGCCTTTGAAATGCTAAAAACCTGGTGGTGGAAATGCAATCTGCTCAATAGTTCAGACTAATGGTATTGGCAATAGGACTCATTGAACCCACGTCCTCCAAAATCATAACCTTGTCTCTGCTAAAAAGGACAGGAATGAAAACATACAGTACAAACCAAAAAAAAAAAAGGGGGAGCTGATGAATTCAAGGAATATGATATTTATTTTAAACAGTTAATTTAATTGTAGAAAGCAGGGAGGAGAACCAGACTAAGATTTAGTCACAAGATCTGCCCTAGCTCCCCACAAAAAGTCCCTTAGAGTTGATTTCCTCCACCTCTATCACCAGCTTAAACTGATTATATAAACTCTCCAACCAAGGTTATTTAATACTCATACTAATTTCTGCCATATATATACTTCCTCTGTCAAGAACCAGGATGAAGGACTAAGTCTTCAACTCCCGACATAATACCTTAACACATATCTGATTATATTTTAACCCTTTCCTTGTTTATAACCATTCTTCCATACTTACTAGATTCTTTATTAAATGCAATTCATTCCAAATCACTGTCACCCACACAATTTCTGGTCATGACTTAAGGATCAGGTAAATGTCCATCTTCCTCCTAAAGGTATTGTTAACTCTTCCAGCCTACCTTGATCTATTTCCCTTCCTCTAAATACTTTCATATAATTTACTGCTAAGGTTTCCTCACCATTTTTCCTAAAACTTCACCAAGCAGAGATACAATTAAGGGTTCTATCCCTGCCCTTCTAGAGAGATGACATCCTCTCCAGAATATTCTGGTCCACAGAGGTAAGGTGAGTAGTTGGGGAGGTGCATAGTCACCTGGCAGAAGTGCAGGAAGAAGGGGTGAAGAACAGAAAAGGGAAAGCCCTGGTGGGCTGAGGGGGCTGCTCACCTGGATGCAGACGGGCTTGTACTTGAGCCCTGGCTTGTTCAGGATCCTCTCCAGCTGCTTGTGGTTAAAGTTGGACACACCGATGGACTTGGTCAATCCTGCATCCTTACACTTCTCCAGGGCCTGGGAGGAAGGGGTTGTGGAGAAGGATTTTGGTAAATTGGCTAAAGATGAAGAAATGATGAAAGACAGCACTGTTAATAAGAAACACTGTCAAGAAATGACCGTGTAACTGACAGATTTTGTCTTAAAGAAGGAAAAAGTAAAAAACTAAAAGGGAAGGAGATGAATTAAATAATGAAAGGACTGTTTCTTTCAAGGGAAAACTAGGGAAACTACTGCATAGTAAGGGAAAGAGTTGCTCATACTCAGAATAACCAATGTTCCCCTCCCTTTCAGTCTTTAACATTCCCATAAGGATCTCCCAGACATGGTTCCACCACAGAGCCTCTGTCAACATCATGAATTGCCTAATCCAATGGTGTCCTACTCATTTGATCTAGCAGCCCCATTCTGTACAGTTAAAAATTTTTTCCCTAAAACTTTCATCACTTGCTTCTGGGCAGTTAATTCTTTTAGTGGGCCTCCTAATCCCCTGGATTCTTCTGGTGCTAGAGATTCATCTTTCTCAATTCCAATATTAGAAGCTTCTAGTTTCCGGCTTTAGAACTTGCAGCTTCTCTATGTTATCTAAGTCCCAAGTGATCAAATTCAGATTTATAGTTTAAATACAGCCTACCTTCTCAAGACTCCCAAGTTGATATCTCTACCATAGACCTATCCAAGGTCTTGATATTTATAGACTCCTAGATCCACCTGCAACTCACCATTAATATTGGGATGTCTGAATAGGCATCTCATACTGAACAGTACAAAACAGGGCTCCTGATCTCCTCTGCTAACCTCTTCCTCCTGCACTCCTCTCTTTCTCAGTGAATGCCAGCTCCACCACCCACCATTTGCTTAGCTCAAGGACCTCAAAGTCCATCAGTCCTTCTCATTGTCTCAACCCCTCATCCATTCCAGCAGTAAACCCTGTCATCTGTACCTTCAGAATTGGTCCAGAATCCAGTTGCGTTTCATCCCTTTCGCGCCTCTATGCTGTAAAACGATCATTATGCTTGTTGATTATTTCAAGTGCCTCCTAGCTGGTTGCGATGGTTAGGTTCATGTGTCCACTTGGCCAGATGATGGTGTCCAGGTGTCTGATCAGGCAAACACTGGCATAACTGTGCCACAAGGACATTGTGGCTGGTAAACCAGAAGTCTGGTTTATTCAATCACCAGTCAATTGACTGTACCTGTGACTTATTACATCAACAAAGAGTGTGTATTGTGCAATGAGAGAATTCAAGCAGCTGGATTTGATCCAATCAGTGAAGATTTTTAAGGGGAAAGAGAGAACTTTCACTTTCTTCTTCAGCCAGCCAACCTCTCCTGGGGAGTTCATCAAATACCTTCATCGGAGTTGCCAGCTCGCAGCCTCCCCTCCAGAATTTGGGCTCATGCACCCTGCCCTGAAGAATATGGATATGTGCATCCCCACAGTTGTGTGAGACACTTTAATAAAATCTCATATTTACAGATATATGCTGTTCATTCTGTTTCCCTAGAGAATCACGATTAATACACTGGTCTTCCTGCTTCTATTCTTAACTCTCTAGACTGTAGTCCATTGCATTCACATACAGTGCTCTTCAATAGAACTTTCTCTGGTGATGGAAATAGTCCATGTCCTTCCTGTCCAATATGGTAACCACTAGACAAAGGTGCTATTTCCCAATTGAAATATGTGATGGAAGTACTGATTTTTTCATATTAATGATTTATAATTTATGCAAATGTAAATAGCCTTACACTGATATTTTCTACTGTGTTATGCAAAAAAAAGGTGGTCCTATTACAAAGGAATAAAACTCAAAGCCTTTCCTACAAAACCCTCCATGATCTCACCTGCCATTTGCCTTCTGGTCTCATCCCACTCTTTCCTCTTCCAGTCCTAGGAGTGATCTTGATGTTCTTTGATCACAAAGCACTCGATCACCTAAGATCTCTGAATTTTCTGTTCCCTCTACCAAATACGACTCCAATAGCTGTCCCGTTTACTCACCCCTCATTGCACAGCTTTGCTCAAATGTGTCCCTCTAAATGAGGATATTACTTTGATGCTGATTAAATTGCAAATCCCCCAGTTGCCTTCCCCATGACACGCCCCATCCTCCTTACCTTGCTTTATTGTTCTCCCTATAACTTACCATCACATGACAAACATATGTTTACCCTTTTACTTGTTTATCAATCTCCACTAACTTGAATGTAGGATCAATGAGGGCAGGGATGATTTGTCCCAATGCCCCATACATAATTGCTGCTCAGTAAATATTTTTTGAATAACAGATTAATAGATGAATGTCATGATTCTAAAAGTCTATGTATGCAGGAGTCTGATTATAGCGAGGTTTTCAGAGTGTCTTCAGATGGATTATTGAAAGAAAAATGGAAAAATGGAAAAGCATATACTAGTTAGGCACACAGAACACCATACTGCAGGGTAGGCACCAGTCTGTGTGCCAGAGCAATGGGTAAGTCATTGGGAACTCTTGAACAACACAGAAAGCATAGGGTGTTGGCAGTCTTTAAGTTATCAGTACTTTAATTTTCTGATTAAATTTATCAATAAAATTCTGTTCCAGAAATGAAACTGCTACCTATGTGTGCCAGTTTGAATGCATTGTGTCCCCCCAAATGCCATTATCTTTGATGTAGTCTTGTGTGGGCAGATGTTATCGGTGTTGATTAGATTTGCATGGAAATGCACCCCACCCAACTGTAGGTGATAACTCTGATGAGATATTTCCATGGAGGCGTGGCCCACCCATTCAGGGCGGGCCTTGATCAGTGGAGCCATATAAATGAGCTGACAAACAGAAGGAACTCAGTGCAGCTGTGAGTGATGTTTTGAAGAGGAGCTACAGACAAGAGGGGCACTTTGAAGAAAGCACAGGAGCTGCAGATGAGAGAAAGTTTGAAGATAGCCATTGAAGGCACTCTTGCTCTGGAGAAGCTGAGAGAGGACAAATACCCCAAGTGCAACTAAGAGTGACATTTTTGAGGAACTGCAGCTTAGAGAGGAATGTCCTGGGAGAAAGCCATTTTGAAACCAGAACTTAGAGCAGACACCAGCCACGTGCCTTCCCAGCTAACGGAGGTTTTCTGGACACCATTGGCCATCCTCCAGTGAGGGTAACTGATTGCTGATGTGTTGTTACCTTGGACACTTTATGGCCTTAAGACTGTAACTGTGTAAGCAAATAAACCCCTTTTATAAAAGCCAATCCATCTCCGGTGTTTAGCATTCTGGCAGCGTTAGCAAACTAGAACACTATGGTAATAGAGATTCCCAAGAATCACAATTACTATAGACAGAAAGATTGTGCAAAACAATTTAATTTCAGTTTGTTAAAGTGTAAAAGGGGACATGAAAATTCCATGCCTTGCTCTCATTTCCAGCAGAGGTTTAGGCTGGAGGTAGGATTACATATTATGCTCCAAATTCCCATAGGTTTCCTAAAATTGTATGTGTGCCACCCACTTGCTAACCCTGGAAACACATGACTGATGTAACTGATAATCTGAATAGGAATTTAAATCAAATTTCCTGTACCCTTTAGAACTGATAGTAAATTTCCTTCTTCCAACATCCAAGAGAAGTTTTTACTGCTGCCTGAACCCAATAGACATGAGATTGTGTCAGCTTCTTTTGTCAAGGAAAGACATGTTATGTGACCAGAACACTGCTAGTAAAGAATAAGTACAATGTTAGAGCTTCAAGAGAACTTTGGGATGGTTTGTTCAATTCTTGACTATAGATTTGAGAGCACTAGGCTAGGGCCAGCCACAGGCTGAGGGTCATGAAGTAACCATCAGAGTTATCACTGGTGAAAGAGTGAAACAAATCCCCTGTGATGGTTTGGAGACTTTATGGACTCCAGAAGATCATGTTCTTAAAACTAATCCATTCCTGTGGGTGTAAAACTATTGTGGGTGGGGACTTTGGATTAGGTTATTTCAGTTGCGGAATGACCCAGGTGGATCTTAACCTCTTACTTGAGTCCTGTATATGAGGATGAAATTCAGAGACAGAAACAGAAAGACACAGAAGCTCAGAGAGAAAGCCATGGAAGAAAGCGTCAGAGCTCACGCCTCTCAGGGAAGCACTCGCCTCCCAGGTGGCACGTAGATCCACTGTGTCAAATATGCATTTTCCATGTTCACCGTTAGGTAAAAAATCCTGCCCCAGCTGGAACAGAAGCAGTAATTATAGGGAACTCACCAATCAATGCCTCTGACCTAAGTTGTGCTGTCAGGAACATCTAGCCCTGGGAGACTATGGCTCCATGAGGTTGGTGAAACTTCCAGATACTAATTTTCACAAAGTGCTTTGCATGTGCAGTGGGAAAGAATGTCTTAGAAATAGGCTTCCCATAATCTCTTAAATCTACTATATATACAATAAATATATTTGTCCGAGATCCTAATGGGGACTCATAGTGGACTTCTGTGACTTTAGTCTGCCCCTTACGGTTTGGAAATGTCTCTCCATCTGGAAAGGGAGTCCATTATGTGGCCTTCATTTCTACCACAAATGCATTATAACCTTGTCTGAGTCTGACCATCACATGTCCTCATCCCCTGAACACATGAAGGCCAATGGACAAGGACACAAAACAACCAGGGTCTGTCTAGATTCCTTTCAAGATGACTACGGATGCTGGAAGAGGCAGCAATGCTCTCAAGGATTAATCCCCAAAGCTTTGACCTGTCCCAAGGACATATTGGCCACCACTGGAAAAAAACTGGGACACAAAAAAGCTGGCCTGGAGGAATGCAGAGACAACAGTGGGAGGAAATGTGACATTCCTGATTCCAACCTGAAATCTGTAATTCTAGCATTGCCTTTGGCCTCTCATTTGCATAATCCATAAACTCTTACTTTGCATAAACTAGCTGGATGACAGTTCTGCTACTTTTAATCAAATGTCCAATACAACACAGTCATTAGCAGTTAAGAGCAGGCTACAAGGTCCAATTTTGAATTGGTGGCAATAGTAAAAGCAAAGGGCTGCAGGTCCCTGTGGAGGCTGCTGCTTCTAGACCCACCCAGAGTGAGCAACAACAAGCCCCTTTCAGTTTGAAATTGGTGAGAGATGAGGAAAATCCCTTGAGGGCCAATGAAGGCAGTTTGATTGTTTTGTGAACTTCCCCCAAGAGACTATGAAGTCATAGTCAGGTTGTCTTGTACCTGGCCAGAGTTATTTCCTCAAGATTTCGAGGCAAAGGCTTTGAGGTTGTTGAAATCTAATCGTTTAGAAACTTGGGGAAGGGAATTGAGGATATAAACATTATTCAGTAAAAAAGACACATGAATTCTTGTTTAAGATTCCTCCCCAGTTTCATAATCCCAACATCCTCCTAAAAAAGAATAATTCAACCATCCTTGGGAGATGAAGGTCATGCTGTTGTCTTGATTATGCAAACTGCTAACCTTCAGACCTGTTGGGAAATGAAAATGTAGAGGTTGACATAGTCCAGCTGAAGCTCTTTCAGTGATCTTTCCAAGACTGGTCGGAACAACTCTGGTTGAAAGAAAGTGAACCAAAGCTGCAGAGGTCAAAAGAAAAGTCATATTGCATTAATAATTTAGATGAGTCTGTGAATGAGATCAGGAAACAGATAAAGGCTGGAGTGTGACTAGTTTAGCAAAGTCATAATTGAAATTTCTTTGCCATTATAATTGAAATTAAGTTAAACTTGGGTCATTGATGAATCTTGTCTCTAATTCAAAAGAACAGAACTAACATTTAGGTTTTATTCAATCATTACTTATTATTATCTTTCAAATTTTGAGGATCTCTACACAGTATGAATTATATAGAAAATGTTGAAAAGAAATTGAGGAAAATGATCAAAGGATCATAAAAGTGATGGAAAAATGATTAAAGGTATGGGAATTCTTGCAAACATAGTATATGAAGAACACTGAAATACAGCCATGCTGGGAGAATTCCATTAACATAACAGGTAAAAATTTTTCCCACATGTATTTTTCAGAGACTTAAATGTTAACTCTGATTAGTTTACTTTAACTAATATTTACACAGTTTTCTACTATCTGAATACCCAATCCCCTCAGGAAAAGAGTTTCTTTTTATCCTGGGTTCTCTTTTCATGTGAATTTTTCATAGAAAATTTATTGTTTTGGAGTATGTTGTCAGTACATCTATTGAAAAATGGAAGGATATGGCTCAAGGGTAAAATCATTATCAATTAATGCTAATGTACATCTTCTGAATAATAATCTACAGAGTTTACAAATCATTTGCTGGCAACTTATCTAGTTCCATATTCATAACACCATGCAGGATGAATATGTAGTATTCTTTTTGCTTACATACTGAAGGGAAAAATAGGTTTTATCTTGCGATAAGTACTGACACAATTTAAAAAATTTAGCACTGTATTTTTTTATCTTCATTTTATTGAGATATATTCACATACCACACAGTCATACAAAACAAATCTTACTTTCGATTGTTCACAGTACCATTACATAGTTGTACATTCATCACCTAAATCAATCCCTGACACCTTCATTAGCACACACACAAAAATAACAAGAATAATAATTAGAGTGAAAAAGAGCAATTGAAGTAAAAAAGAACACTGGGTACCTTTGTCTGTTTGTTTCCTTCCCCTATTTTTCTACTCATCCATCCATAAACTAGACAAAGTGGAGTGTGGTCCTTATGGCTTTCCCAATCCCATTGTCACCCCTCATAAGCTACATTTTTATACAACTGTCTTCGAGATTCATGGGTTCTGGGTTGTAGTTTGATAGTTTCAGGTATCCAACACCAGCTACCCCAATTCTTTAGAACCTAAAAAGGGTTGTCTAAAGTGTGCGTAAGAGTGCCCACCAGAGTGACCTCCCGGCTCCTTTTGGAATCTCTCTGCCACTGAAGCTTATTTCATTTCCTTTCACATCCCCCTTTTGGTCAAGAAGATGTTCTCCGTCCCACGATGCCAGGTCTACATTCCTCCCCGGGAGTCGTATTCCACGTTGCCAGGGAGCTTCACTCCCCTGGGTGTCTGATCCCACGTAGAGGGGAGGGCAGTGATTTCACCTTTCAAGTTGGCTTAGCCAGAGAGAGAGGGCCACATCTGAGCAACAAAGAGGCATTCGGGAGGAGACTCTTAGGCACAACCGTAAGGAGGCCTAGCCTCTCCTTTGCAGCAACCGTCTTCCCAAGGGTAAAACCTGTGGTAGAGGGCTCAACCCATCAAACCACCAGTCCCCTATGTCTGTGGTCATGTTAGCAACCATCGAGGTGGGGTAGGGGAATACCTCTGCATTCTCCGCAGGCTCCTCAAGGGGGCACTACATCTTTTTTTCCTTGTTTTTCTTTTTTTTTTTAACTTTCCCTTCTTTTTTAAATCAACTGTATGAAAAAAAAGTTAAAAAGAAAACAAACATACAATAAAAGAACATTTCAAAGAGACCGTAACAAGGGAGTAAGAAAAAGACAACTAACCTAAGATAACTGCTTAACTTACAGCATGTTCCTACTTTACCCCAAGAAAGTTACATAATATAGCAACATTTCTGTGAACTTGTTCCTACTATATCCATCAGAAATTAACAGACCATAGTCATTCCTGGGCATCCCCAGAAAGTTAAATAGCTTATCTGTTCTCCTTGGATTATTGTTCCCCCTTCTTTAATTGCTCTCTATTGCTAGTTCCCCTACATTCTACATTATAAACCATTTGTTTTACATTTTTCAAAGTTCACATTAGTGGTAGCATATAATATTTCTCTTTTTGTGCCTGGCTTATTTCGCTCAGCATTATGTCTTCAAGGTTCATCCATGTTGTCATATGTTTCACAAGATCGTTCCTTCTTACTGCCATGTAGTATTCCATCGTGTGTATATACCACATGTTATTTATCCACTCATCTGTTGAAGGACATTTGGGTTGTTTCCATCTCTTGGCAATTGTGAATAATGCTGCTATGAACATTGGCGTGCAGATATCTGTTCGTGTCACTGCTTTCCGATCTTCCGGGTATATACCGAGAAGTGCAATCGCTGGATCGAATGGTAGCTCTATATCTAGTTTTCTAAGGAACTGCCTGACTGACTTCCAGAGTGGCTGAACCATTATACAGTCCCACCAACAATGAATAAGAGTTCCAATTTCTCCACATCCCCTCCAGCATTTGTAGTTTCCTGTTTGTTTAATGGCAGCCATTCTAACTGGTGTTAGATGGTATCTCATTGTGGTCTTAATTTGCATCTCTCTAATAGCTAGTGAAGCTGAACATTTTTTCATGTGTTTCTTGGCCATCTGTATTTCCTCTTCAGAGAACTGTCTTTTCATATCTTTTGCCCATTTTATAATTGGGCTGTCTGTACTACGGTCATTGAGTTGTAGGATTACTTTATATATGCAAGATATCAGTCTTTTGTCAGATACATGGTTTCCAAAAATTTTTTCCCATTGAGTTGGCTGCCTCTTTACCTTTTTGAGAAATTCCTTTGAGGTACAGAAACTTCTAAGCTTGAGGAGTTCCCATTTATCTATATCTTCTTTTGTTGCTTGTGCTTTGGGTGTAAAGTCTAGGAAGTGGCTGCCTAATACAAGGCCTTGAAGATGTTTTCCTACATTATCTTCCAGGAGTTTTATGGTACTTTCTTTGATATTGAGATCTTTCATCCATTTTGAGTTAATTTTTGTGTAGGGTGTGAGGTAGGGATCCTCTTTCATTCTTTTGGATATGGATATCCAACTCTCCCAGCCCCATTTGTTGAATAGACGATTATGACTCAGTTCAGTGACTTTGGGGGCCTTATCAAAGATCAGTCGGCCATAGATCTGAGGGTCTATCTCTGAATTCTCAATTCGACTCCATTGATCTATATGTCTATCTTTGTGCCAGTACCATGCTGTTTTGGCAACTGTGGCTTTATAATAAGCTTCAAAGTCAGGGAGTGTAAGTCCTCCCACTTCGTTTTTCTTTTTTAGAGTGTCTTTAGCAATTCGAGGCATCTTCCCTTTCCAAATAAATTTGATAACTAGCTTTTCCAAGTCTGCAAAGTAGGTTGTTGGAATTTTGATTGGGATTGCATTGAATCTGTAGATGAGTTTGGGGAGAATTGACATCTTAATGACATTTAGTCTTCCAATCCATGAACATGGAATATTTTTCCATCTTTTAAGGTCCCCTTCTATTTCTTTTAGTAGAGTTATGTAGTTTTCTTTGTATAGGTCTTTTACATCTTTGGTTAAGTTTATTCCTAGATACTTGATTTTTTTAGTTGCTATTAAAAAGGGTATCTTTTTCTTGAGTGTCTCTTCAGTTTGTTCATTTCTAGCATATAGAAACATTACTGACTTATGTGCATTAATCTTGTATCCCGCTACTTTGCTAAATTTGTTTATTAGCTCTAGTAGCTGTATCGTCAATTTCTCAGGGTTTTCTAGGTATAAGATCATATCATCTGCAAACAATGACAGTTTTACTTCTTCTTTTCCAATTTGGATGCCTTTTATTTCTTTGTCTTGCCGGATTGCCCTGGCTAGCACTTCCAGCACAATGTTGAATAACAGTGGTGACAGCGGGCATCCTTGTCTTGTTCCTGATTTTAGAGGGAAGGCTTTCAGTCTCTCTCCATTGAGTACTATGCTGGCTGTGGGTTTTTCATATATGCTCTTTATCATATTGAGGAAGTTTCCTTCAATTCCTACCTTTTGAAGTGTTTTTATCAAAAAGGGATGTTGGATTTTGTCAAATGCTTTTTCAGCATCTATTGAGATGTTCAATTGATTTTTCCCTTTTGACTTGTTAATGTGTTGTACTACATTGATTGATTTTCTTATGTTGAACCATCCTTGCATGCCTGGAATGAACCCCACTTGGTCATGGTGTATGATTTTTTTAATGTGTCTTTGGATTCGATTTGCAAGTATTCTGTTGAGGATTTTTGCATCTATATTCATTAGGGAGATTAGCCGGTAGTTTTCCTTTTTTGTAGCATCTTTGCCTAGTTTTGGTATTAGATTGATGTTAGCTTCATAAAATGAGTTAGGTAGTGCTCCATTTTCTTCAATGTTTTGAAAGAGTTTGAGTAAGATTGGTGTCAGTTCTTTCTGGAAAGTTTGGTAGAATTCCCCTGTGAAGCCATCTGGCCCTGGGCATTTATTTGTGGGAAGATTTTTGATGACTGATTGGATCTCTTTGCCTGTGATGGGTTGGTTGAGGTCTTCTATTTCTTCTCTGGTCAGTCTAGGTTGTTCATATGTTTCCAGGAAATTGTCCATTTCCTCTACATTATCCAGTTTGTTGCCATACAGTTGTTCATAATATCCTCTTATAATTTTTTTAATTTCTTCAGGATCTGCAGTTGTGTCACCTTTTTCATTCATTATTTTGTTTATATGGTTCTTCTCTCTTTTTGATTTTGTCAGTCTAGCTAGGGGCTTGTCAATCTTGTTGATCTTCTCAAAGAACCAACTTTTGGTGATATTTATCCTCTCTATTGTTTTTTTGTTCTCTATGTCATTTATTTCTGCTTTAATCCTTGTTATTTCTTTTCTTCTACTCGGTTTAGGATTGGTTTGCTGTTCATTTTCTAGCTTCTTCAGTTGATCCATTAGTTCTTTGATTTTGGCTCTTTCTGCTTTTTTAATATATGCATTTAGTGCAATAAATTTCCCCCTTAGCACTGCTTTTGCTGCATCCCATAGGGTTTGGTATGTTGTGTTCTCATTTTCATTCGTCTCTATATATTTAGCAATTTCTCTTGCTATTTCTTCGTTAACCCACTGATTGTTTAGGAGTGTGTTGTTTAACCTCCAGGTATTTCTGAATTTTCTAAGTCTCTGATGGTTATTGACTTCTAATTGTATTCCATTGTGGTCAGAGAATGTGCTTTGAATAATTTCAATCTTTTTAAATTTATTGAGGCTTGTTTTATGTCCCAGCATATGATCTATTCTGCAGAAAGTTCCATGAGCACTAGAAAAGTATGTGTATCCTGGTGATTTGGGATGTAATGTCCTGTATATGTCTGTTAAATCTAATTCATTTATCAGATTGTTTAGGTTTTCAATTTCCTTATTGGTCTTCTGTCTGGTTGATCTATCTATAGGAGAGAGTGATGTGTTGAAGTCTCCCACAATTATTGTGGAAACATCAATTTCTTCCTTTAGTTTTGCCAGTGTTTCTCTCATGTATTTTGTGGCACCTTGATTGGGTGCATAGACATTTACGATTGTTATTTCTTCTTGTTGAATTGCCCCTTTTATTAGTATGTAGTGGCCTTCTTTGTCTCTCAAAACATCCCTGCATTTGAAGTCTATTTTATCTGAGATTAATATTGCTACACCTGCTTTCTTTTGGCTGTAGCTTGCATGAAATATTTTTTTCCATCCTTTCACTGTCAGTTTCTTTGTGTCCCTGTGTCTAAGATGAGTCTCTTGTATGCAACATATTGATGGTTCATTTTTTTTTGATCCAATCTGCGAATCTATATCTTTTAATTGGGGAGTTTAATCCATTTACATTCAACGTTATAACCATGAAGGCATTTCTTGAATCAGCCATCTTATCCTTTGATTTATGTTTGTCATATTTTTCCCCTCTCTCTATTAATATCCTTTATTGTACCCATACCGAATCTCTTTAGTACTGAACCTTTCTCCAAGTCTCTCTGTCCTTTCTTTGTTTCTCTGTCTGTAGGGCTCCCTTTAGTATCTCCAGTAGGGCTGGTCTCTTGTTAGCAAATTCTCTCAGCATTTGTTTGTCTGTGAAAAATTTAAGCTCTCCCTCAAATCTGAAGGAGAGCTTTGCTGGATAAAGTATTCTTGGTTGGAAATTTTTCTCACTCAGTATTTTAAATATATCGTGCCACTGCCTTCTTGCCTCCATGGTGGCTTCTGAGTAGTCACTACTTAGTCTTATGCTGTTTCCTTTGTATGTGGTGAATTGCTTTTCTCTTGCTGCTTTCAGAACTTGCTCCTTCTCTTCTGTGTTTGACAGTGTGATCAGTATATGTCTCGGAGTCGGTTTATTTGGATTTATTCTATTTGGAGTTCGCTGAGCATTTATGATTTGTGTATTTATGTTGTTTAGAAGATTTGGGAAGTTTTCCCCAACAATTTCTTTGAATACTCTTCCTAGACCTTTACCCTTTTCTTCCCCTTCTGGAACACCAATGAGTCTTATATTTGGACGTTTCATATTATCTATCATATCCCTGAGGTCCATTTCAATTTTTTCAATTTTTTCCCCATTCTTTCTTTTATGCTTTCATTTTCCATTCTGTCATCTTCCAGGTCACTGATTCGTTGTTCAACTTCCTCTAGTCTTGTACTATGAGTGTCCAGAATCTTTTTAATTTGGTCAACTGTATTTTTTTTTTGAGAGAGAGAGAAAGGCCACATCTGAGCAACAAAAGAGGTTCCCTGGAGGTGCCTTCTAGGCATGATTAAAGGAAGGCTCAGCCTCCCATTTACAGCCTTAAGTTTCCTAAGAGCAAGCCTCAGCCTGATTTATTAAGTAGTAGGTGCCTAATTTCACTTAATATATATACTATCCAAGATAAACCGTTTCTTACATTATGTTCACTTAGTTGTACAATTATCATCACTCTCAAATTTAAACAATTATCATAACATAAAACATCCTAGAGCTTTTATTAGCTGCTAATTATTCATCCCTTGTATTAGTGTAGTGTTGGTAAGATATCCCTATTAAATATTGTCTATAATATGTAATGGGTAGTTTTTCCACATACTACTCTATTGTTAACTCTCTGCACCAGTGTCATACCATATTAGTATATCATGCTATCACTTATTTAGATTTGTGGTGCTACTCTGTGGGTTACATGTCTTTAAACAACCGTTTACAAACATGTTCACCTTCAGTGTGTCCCTGATCCTTATAATCCCATTAACAAACCACAGTCACACCTCACTGTTCCCATGCCATACTCCATGTCAAATTTCACTGCTTTCTGCTGAGGCTCAGAAAAGTAAAGTGATTATACTTTAAAGTCACAAAATGTGAACATAACAATGATGGGAAACCCATAATATATGTGTAAATAAAAGTTACAATTACAAAAATAATTACAATTCAGGAAATAGCTACTCCATGAATCATATCATCCCATTTCCACATGCAATAATACTTCACAAACATGCACATGTACACGTACACACACGCACACCTTTGAAGTGTAGAATATGTCTTCCCTCTTCACTGTGCCATCTGCACTCTTGCTCCGGATGGTGCATCCTACCTCCTCTTCATTATTGTATGCAAAGGCAGCATCAATATGGCGATACCCAGCATCAATACCGAATTTGGTGGTCTCCTCTGCTTCACTCTTAGGGACCTAGAGGAGCAACAAAGAAGTTGGAGACCCATTTGACTGACACGTAGTTTTGACCCAGGTAGTGTTCTTCATCGTAATCAATCATTCCCTCTTATCTTGTATTAATTCTCCATGTAGAGTGAGCAATGTGTCCCAGTTTTCCTGGGACTTTTCCAGGTTTAATTTGGAAAGTTGTGCATCCCAGGAACACTTTCAGTCCAGGAATAGGGAATGGTTGTTCATTGGCGTTGGCAGTACCCCAACACCATCCTCAGGTTCAGTGATTCGCTAGACATTCTCAGAAGACTGAGAAGATAGGTGTGTTCATAGCTATGATTTGTTACAGTGAAAGGAGAGAAAGCAAAATCAGCTAAGGGAAAAGGTACGTGTGGCAAAGTACACAGGAACCAGGCACAGAACTCCAAGCATCCTCCTCCAGCGGAGGCATATTGAACATGCTTCTTTCCTCCATTATCAAACTTTGACAATACACAGGAAATATTGTCTACAAGGGAAGCTCACTACAGACTCAATGACCAGGATTTTGTGAGCGGGTGCTCATATAGCCCACAGTGCCCAGCAATTAATGAATTTGCAGTCCCCCTTAAAGAAAGGGGATATTCAGCATCAACGTCATTGTTTGTACAAACACTTTAGGCACAAACACCATTATCAGTGAGAGGAATACCTATTTCCTTCCTGAACGTCAAGATCATACACACAAGCCAGTGGTGAAACTTGTAAACAGGCACTTCTAAGGATAGCGATCGGCTACGTTAACTCTTTTCTGTGCATTCACCCTAGTCACAGGAGAGGACTATCCAAGAGTGAAAATGTACACTCTGAGAGTATAGGTTTACATAAGAAATTAAACACATCTTACAAGAGATTAGTGAGGGAAGCGTGAGTCCTGAACACTAAAACCAATTCAATGAGAGAAAATATAATTTTAGGGAAATTTGAATGAATGATTTGTCTTCGAAAATTGGAGAAAGATTTTAAAGTGCATTTTATAAACCAGAAAAACTAAATAAAGCAAATCTTCTCTTTCCTGGGCTCCTAAGCGTATCAAAAGTTTTCTTTTTTTCAACATGATTACAAGGAGTTACATACTGTGCCCCAATAGCCTCTGCTGGTTTCCCATTCACTTTTCCTTAGGCTTCCAGCATGTGGAGGTTTGCAAGGCTGAGGCCTCAGTGTCACACATTTTCTTTCCATCTCCTTCATCCCACATTGCACAACTAAGAAAACAAGTACTGTCTCCTATTTTTCAAATTGTCTGTTAAAAATTCTTGCCTATATCACGGGTGAGAAAATGAGATTCACAGTTTGAATAAATTGTCCCATGTTACACAGTTAAGGAGTAAGTAGACAGAAAGAAAACTGTGGAATGCAAATCTTCTAGCTTCCTGTCTAGTGGCCTCTCCACCTTGCTCCCTCTCAAGTGAAAGGAACAACTCTACCTATTTCCTTCCAACATAAAGTATTTTAACAAGAACCAAGAATTGAAGACTTGCCCTTGTGAGGTAGTGTTTCCTCCAAAATGATGTCATACTTTTTTCTTCAGGTGAATTTACCAGCAGAGAGAGCAGCAGGGGGAAGTGCTACTCACCCTGTGTGCCCTATTTCCTGCCTGGTGCTAGGTGGGCTGCCCCACCCCATGGCTGTTTGCACACACATTCAAGTCCAGGGCTCTTCACCAGTCAGACTTCTCTGAACCATGTGTACTTGGTGGCAGGAAAGATTTCTTGAATTGCACAAATGTACAGAGAAGCTCCCCATTGCAGTCAATCTCAAAGCAGGCAGCTAATAGCAAGTGCCCTGCTGCTGAGGTTCATTTCTTCTAAACAGATGGAAATAGGAGGAAAAGCCAAGCCCAGGATAATCCCTAGGAAACCCAAACCCCTGATTGAAGACTGTCTCCCTTCTCACTGTATCCTTGGAATGGCTCTAGCCTGGTGAAACCAAGACCAAGTGGGTCTCCCAAAATTACACAGGAACTGGGTTCTATGACAACCCAGGTGGGCAACCAGCCATCCTAGGGCTGTCTTCATTTCCACCATCAAGCCAAAATTCTCTACAGTTACCTCTGCAGGTGCATAGGTTCCAAATCCCAGGACAGGCATGAAGTGACCATCGTTTAGCTGCACACAATGTTTGTGGTCCGTTGCCTCTCACCACTCAGAATAATCAGAGATGGCTTTCTTTCCTTTTCCTTCAGCAGAGTTTTGAACAACAGTAAGGCAGGGCCCTAACTGCAAAGGTGAAGCCCCAACTGCACTGTTAAACTTTTAAGAAATAATTTGGTAGGAGGGGCCATGCTTAAAGGGATCGTCCATTGAGTGCGACTAGACTTGGCACTGGTTCACTTCTTTTCTTTTCTCATCAAAGAGTACAACTGAAGTTCATTATTCCAAGTGAAAAAGAAAAATCAGTTTCCTGGTAGCTCATGGATTTATTCAAAGAAGACAATCTCATCTTCCCACAGGAGCCATGATTCACTTAACCCTTCTGTTACCACAGAGCCCAACCCCCACAGCCAGTGCTAGTTCAGTCTGTTCCCAAGTGAGAACTTGATGTGACCCTACATCATACACTGTCTGGCTTCCCAGGCTCAGTATATGCAACTAATAAACTGCTGCCAATCTCAACTGGCCAGTGTTGGGTTTCATATGTTTGCCTATCCCGATAAACCTGGGGTGGGATCCCCTCTCTCTTCAGCAGGGTAAAGAGGATGCTAATAAAAGAATAGGAATCATGAAGAAGATGGGCAAACAGCCACGAAGGACACCTGGTCAGGTGTAATGAATTGCTCTTGGCTAAATAACCGTTTCCTTGATATGGTAAAAGTCACCTGGGATTGAATTGTTGGCTAGATGGAGATAAAGTGTTGTCAACAAATGAATACCCACTGTGGCCTAATTGTCCCTAAGAACACGTTTGTTTCCTGGAGGAGGCCTTGGTGTTAGTTTAACTGAGTTACCCTCAGGAAAAAATAGGACATAGGTGGAGTCTTCCTAAATACCCCTTTGGAGGATCACAATACACTCTGAACTGCAGGCTGTAAGAAGATTCCAGCTTAAGAAAAACTTTAAAGATAAGGATTATACAAATAAATGTATTTGCACAAGGAAAGAGTTTGCTCTATACATCTCTTAACAAGCTCACACACATGCTACTCATGCAATTTTTTCTCTGCTCTCCTTCATCAGTAGCCCTTAGTAAACCTCTAATTCTGTCCAGCTCTATGCAGCTGGAGAGCCTGGGGGTAGGAATGACCAAGGAGACTGGTTATTGAGCAGTTATGCTCTAGCAATTATCTAAATATCAATCTGTGGACTCTGTATCATTTCCTCAGCCCATAGTCAAGGTAATGTTTGCTTCTTCCAGGACTGTCTACTTAATAGTTTTCCTTTACCTTTTCTGGTTTCCCTACCAAATGCAAACACCCCCTATGATAAGCATTTAAAACAACTATACTTGGAGAACGCTGACCAGTGGCCCCACTCCTGGGTGCAGTCAGGCCTCCTGGGAAGCTGGCTACCAGCCTCTGGAACACTGTTAAGAACTTCAAGAAATAGACTGATTTAAAAAATTATAACCCTCATTTCCCAAGCTTCTTTCCATGCAACTGTTAACAAAAATGAGAGCCTGTGCAACTCAGAAGAAGTATAAGCAACCTGAGTTTGTGGTTTTAGCAGTTTAACATGGTGTTCCAACCCAGCTCTTGAAGGGCTTGGGTCAGCACAGCCCTAAGACTGAAGAACACTCCAAACATGAGTTTAATAGGACTTACTGACAAGACATCACTGTTCTTGGTTGCAGCCGACCAAGGTAAGATGGTAGTTAGCTCCCTGCAAAGAGCAGGGGTGGCGGTGGGGTGCTGCCAGGGGGTGGTTTATATTGTTAGGACAAGGACATTCCATAGGGTATGAGAACAGACTTTAGGCAGGTTCTGGTGATACAGGGGGTGGAGATTTGTTATCTACAGTGATCAGGGGAGGGGAGTTTCAAAGCTTTGTTTACAATACCATTTGTACATTCTTTCACCCCCTGGGGAGGTATGATGACTTTCAACGTCTGTCTGAGTCAAGTAGGCAGCTATGTGAATAACCCACGTTCACTATGGAGGGGAGCGGGCCCCGGCCCTGGGTCCCCACACATGGCATAGAATTCATGTGTTCACTATACCTCTGCAATCATTTTGAAAGAAAGACATTGAAATTACCACTCTAGAAACCTTTTCAGATGGTTATGCTTGGGCCAACACATGCGATAATGCAAGGTGGAGCAGAAGAGAATCAGCCTTCTGGGAACGGTTTGAATAGGAGCCTCTCTGGGCCATTTTAATGTTTTTTATAAACTCTTGTGCTGTGCAGAACACCCCCTGGGCCATAAGGACACACAGCAGGAACTGTCCACGTCTGTCCTTGAGGAAAGGGCTGTCGGCCGAGGGGGGAGGCAGCCTGGGGAGGCAGAGCATGGGCTCCTCACGCCCAGACATGGCAGTGACACATCGTGGGCATGTGGAAGCAACACACATTTTCCTCAGAGGACCCTCTTTTCATTTCCCAACAATCCATGGAGTCTGTGTCCATCTCTCCGTAGATCCCCTGGAACTACTGAACCTGACCAGGAAAACCTGTTGCTCACACAGCTGCTAATCCCACAATCATCCCTGAAGAGGTGACAGTTATCTGCACATTTGCCTCCTGATGTTGGCATTTAAACACCAGGGAACTGGTGATCCTGCCCTCCTCTTCACCCCACACCAACCTTCAGATGTGACCTAAATGCTCAACACCTCCTTTTAGAGCCAGGGTCAACTAATCACTGGTGTTGAAATAAAATATTTTTGAGTTCTTGCATTGTCTACAAAAAGTATCAGCATTCAAATCACTTTTGGTCTTAACTTTTCTGGGCCTTCCTTACACTACGAATAAATTTATATTAATTCAATTTTCCAAATGATGATCACTATGCTAATTAGAAAACATACTGAGAAAAATAACTTAACCAGAAAAGAAATCAGGATCACAAAAAAGTAGTTCAGTGATTACTTGCCTTGAATTTAAAAGTTTGGTTAGTTTTTGACACGAAATAGAAACATTTTGCCATTTTGTTATGGGGAATGTTTTGAAAAATTAATTTCATAGTATAGACAGACAAAAAAAAAAGAGCATTAATTCTTTCCTTTCTTCAGCACTGCATTACCACTATATGAAAAAGGGACCAGGTACCATTCTCTCAAGAATGAGATATTAGACAGAAGTCAAGATAAAATGAGAAATTCAGAACTCAGAAGTTCCATATCTCATTACAAGAATAAGGAAGAAAGAAATGAGAAACATTAACCTGACATGTCCTATTATTTGGAGGTAGAGTCATTCTCGGTTTGCTGACTGATGCTTCTCTCCTGACTGCCCAGGAGATGGAACTAGGACCCTTGCCCTCGGCCACACAGTGAGGAACAGCAAGGAAGGTGGGCGAGGGGCTTGTCAGTTTTCCTAACTCACAGCTCAAAAGAGAGAAATTGTTACCCTTTTTGACCAGGGAAATGGCTCCAGTTTTCTATAAAGTTTCTGGTTCTAAGAATCTCAGAAAAGAAGAAATGAGATTAGCAAGTTTATAATCCTAGGGTCCAAATCATATTAAATAGCCTTGTGCCAGTTTGAACGTATTGTGTCCCCCAAACGCCATTATCTTTGATGTAGTCTTGTGGGGCAGACATTTTGGTGCTGATTAGATTTGCTTGGAATGTGCCCCACACAGCTGTGGGTGATGACTCTGATGAGATATTCCCATGGAGGCATGGCCCCACCCATTCAGGGTGGGCCTTTATCAGTGGAGCCATATAAATGAGCTGACTCAAAGAGAAGGAACTCAGTGCAGCTGTGAGTAACGTTCTGAAGAGGAGCAAGCTTGCTAGAGAGGAACGTCCTGGAAGAAAGTCGTTTTGAAACCAGAACTTTGGAGCAGACGCCAGCCACGTGCCTTCCCAGCTAGCAGAGGTTTTCCGGACGCCATTGGCCATCCTCCAGTGAAGGTACCTGATTGTTGATGTGTTACCTTGGACACTTTATGGCCTTAAGACTGTAACTATGTAGCCAAATAACCCCCCTTTTTATAAAAGCCAATCCGTCTCTGGTGTTTTGCATTCTTCAGCATTAGGAAACTAGAACAAGCCTGAATTAATTTGGGGGGTGTTTGTTTTCATTTGTTTCCTTGTTTAGAAAAAGCCCCACCTCTGGCCTGTTCATTCAGTGTCTCCCGGGCAGGGCCCGGTCGTCTCTTCTCTGAGTGAGTCTGCAGAGTCCTACATGGCTTCTGGTCACGTATCCACTAGAAGCTATAGGTGAGTGTGAAGTATCAGGTGCTGACACTGACACATGTAAGTGTTAATACACGTCATATGCACACTCTGTCACGATGGTCATCCATAACTTCATGTAACAATCTTCATGGGCCAAAGACTATGTGTCATCATTCTAAATGGCTGTGATATACCAGTCAACAAGAGAACTCGCACTGTCCCCATTCTCCAGATGCCGGATCTGAGACACGGAGCTTCCAGGACCGTGTGCTCTAGTGGATCTCACCCTCTACATGGTACTGCCCCTCACATCATGACCTGCTCAGGTGTTCTGCTTCAGTACTGACCCAGAAGTGTCCTGCACCTGCTTGCCTGTTACAGTTTACCCATGATCAACACCTTCACAGTTTTCCAACTGCAACTGGAAAAGGGGGACATGGCATAGAGAGAGTCAGAATAGATAACCATGAAGCAGCAGGAAGGAGACACTCTTAGCTGATTCCCTGGAAAGGGCAGAGAAGCACAGTGGGGGGACCACAAGGAACTTGTTGGTGAAAAAGAAAATGCCAGAGTGGGAGAGGGTTAGGAAAGGACCTGAGGTCTGCTGCCTGCATCTCTCCACAGACGCCCTCCTCATTTCTGATAATGAGGAGCCTTGTCAACACAGGTGCACGGGGAGTTGAGAATGAGCAAGAATGCTGAAGACATTGTTAGAGGGAGAGGAAGAGAGAGTAAGAAAGAAGTTTCGTATTCCTGGAGCTCAAGGGGGTGTCAGTGGGATAGTACCAGCACAGGGCATATGTGAAATTTCAGATTTTCCTTAAGAAATCCTACTGGTCTTAGTGGAAAGCTTCCGACTCATTCCTAGTCTGTTTATAGGTGTGGAAAAAGACAGAAGTTCTCACAGTGCCTCACTATGCAGATAAATGCCTCCACCAAGGGCTCCTGACTGCTCTGAGGAGTTGCCTGTTGCTTGAATCTGGGATAAGAGTCAGTGGATAATTGCTCCTTCGCTTGGTCAAGGACTAGAGAAGCAGTAAGGGATATGGTGGAGGTTTCTCGCTCCGGGGGTAGAGTTATCCCCCGTGGTGCTGCAGGTAAAATGGTAGAAATGTGTCACCTGACATAGATTTAATTTCCCCAGGGTATATAAAAGTTTCCTTAGAAAGCAGGGACAATTTTCCCCAAAAAGCTAATAGAAGCACTGCTACTGGAGCTTCTCTGCATGAAATTGAAAAGAACAGCTAAAAGTTAATTGCAAAGGAAAGATACTGGGCTGGGGGTGTGGGGGTGGGGGGCTAAGTCTCTGTGATGTTATAGAGACATGTGCCAGCAACACAGGAGAGAGATCTGCAGAATGTGAGGGAATAAAACTTACCCTTTGGACCCTTCACTGGGGCTCAAGGCATTTGGTGCTACTGCTGCTTCCCTTCAGGGTGAGCCCATGAGATGTTGACCAGTGACTTGTGGCTTGATGGGCAGTCCAAGAAAATCACTAGGATGGCAGATGGGTGCCCCTGACTGCTGTATGTACCCTAATAAACACTGCTGGTCCTCAGAGGACCTCTCGATTTCCTCTTCATTGTATTGGCTGTTATGCTAATGCCAGGGCTAATTATTCACATATTTCCTCATGACTCTCTGAACTCTCTCTTCAAATCACTTTCAAACCCTGCTTGATGCTTGCACCTCTGTTCTGCATGCCACACTGGCCTATTTCTTTGATTCTCTCAGTTTTAGTTTCCTAATCTTCCATCATCCTCACCACCACCATATCCAACCACCAGGTCAATCTTTGACCTGAAGTGCATTCATGAACCTAAATGTCTGAAGGTCCCTGTACTGAAACCTATATCAGCTCAGGCTTGAGCACCCTCCTGGTCTTCCAAGGAGGCCTCCTCAGCATTCCTCTTTGCGTCTGCTGTCCATGAACTAGCATCATGTTTCTTTTCTCTCCCTTGATTGGGTTCCTCATCTTCGTACTTGGAATTTTAATGTGTTCCTGAGAGCTATTTCTTAATTCTTTATTTATTTCTGACTACCAGCTACTTGTGCCCACTCTTACAGGTCCTTGTGAGAAATACAGATATTGTCTTTTCAGCTTACTTTATTTTGATCCATATTTTCCACCTGGGGATTCTCTAGAGAATGAGACTTCTTCGAACAGGAAATGTGCAATGCTTTATGTGATTGGGATTTGTTTGCTTGTTTGTGGTTTAATTTTGTTTCATCTGTTTTCTTGAAGGGAAAAGGTTTGGCTAAGCAACGTGAAATCTTACAGATCTAGGGAAATAGCAACTAGGTCTTCAATGCAGTATAAAGATAGTTCATAGGGATATTTCTTTATCTGTATCACAGACTCCTGGTCTTTTTATTTCTCTGAGGAGCTTCCCTAACCATTTCCTACTTTGATAGATGTTGGTGCATTTTTTTGTTTCCCCACCTCACTCACCCCTTCTTCATTTTCCATGAAAGCCATGATGGGGCAGTAACTTCTAACCATAGGAGGCAGAATCCTTAAAGAATTAGGGTTTGTTCTCCTTTCAGACTAAATTTCAACTGATTATCAGCTCACCCTTCCAGCTCCATCCAGGAAAATTCTCGTAGGTTTTTCTCCAACAAGGACCACCAGGGAGATGATAGGATAATTTCTTCTTTCTCACACCAAATGGGTTTCCCCAAAGAAAGAAAGGAAATCCCCATTCTTCAGTATCATGTACCATCTGAGAAAAGGCAGGATTGTTTTCAAACATTTTTCTGAAAGGAAAGAGTAATAATTATTTACAGAAAAACTAAGAAGAGTTGGATGAAGACAAAGACACTTTGAAAGGCCCTTTAAATCAAAGAAAGGACAAAATTTAATTAGGTCCTTCCAGTTCTCAAGGAAAAAGTGACCTAAGCTTATGAGAGAAACAATAACATTGCATGGGGATATAATGTCAAAGACCCATATAATCCTCCTGTTGTGAAGTAACCAAGAGAAACATTGCCACACTGGCTGTGATGACCAGTCCACCCCAACTTCACCACCATATGCAAACAGAGCAGACAAGGTGATAAACTTTTAGGGTTCTAGGATGCCCCCTGAAGGATCTGGCCCAGTCTGTGCCTCCTTGTCACTGGACAAAGGCAGCCAAGGGAAGAGAGCCCACCTTAGCAAGCAGTCTATGTTCTCTCCCATGAGGGTTCTACTCGAAGCAGGGATAAGACAGCAGCCTCAGAACCCCTAAAGATTACAGGGAGCATTTGAGGGCACTGCACAGTCAAACTTAACCAGGAAAAAAATAAACAGTGCTGATTATTTACACAGAGGAAATTCAATGTGGGAAACTGACATGCAAATGGTAGAAGCATCTGGGAAACCAACCAGGGAACAATGAGTCAACCCAGAGATTAGTGAAAGCAGAAAACTGCTACCTGCCTTGGCTTCTGAAGCAAAGGGAAGATGCAGAGATCTGGGGTCCCCCAGCAGGAGCTACAATCATGGTGGGTCTGAAGAGAGAGGAGCTGCTCCTGCAAACACCCCAGCTTCTCCCTTCCTCCATTTCCAATCACCCATCAGTACCTCCTAATGGCCAAACCAAGCTGGAAGCCAGCAGACAGGGAAGTGGGGACCCTGAATGAAGAGGTCTGGCCTTTGTTTCTACAGCAGAACAGGGAAAGAGTGAAGAAGGGCTCTAAGGGCAAATGGTGGAATGTCAGTCAGTCATGCTGATACCAGCCCAGGCATCCTAAACTGAGTATAAATGAAATATAGCCTTCTTTTGTAGTCCATCCCGATGAAGCCAGAACATTGGCTTATATAAGTATCAGCGTATGAACTCAGTAGGGTAAGGAGAACTGCCATTACCTCCAGGGAAATTCTTAAATTCCATTAAGGGCTTCTTTGGCATTCAAAAGATTGATGCCACCTTTGTCAAAGTTTAGGATTAGCACAGGGGGAGATTAAGATGCCCTAACCAGAATTCAGTTCAGCAAATATTTACTGAGTATCTCTTAAGTGCAAAAACACTGTTTAAAACACTTTTTTGAGGTCAAGCATATAAGGACAAGCCTTCCAAAATTTGCTTGGTAAGGCTATCTCCTCAAATCTTTCCCTGGACTACACTATCAACAATCTTCTTTGAAACAAGGACATAGGAGTAATTATTTCTGGATCTTGAAGTCCCCAGTCCTGACTTAGGCTCTTTCCAAAGCCATAGCCTAGAAGACCAAGCAGAGTCTCTTACCAATCTGGAGCTATGATCACACCACTAATCATATTAAGAGTTTGAGAGCCCATAACCTTGCCCTCAATAGGTCATAAACCCCTGGGAAGGGCAGGAAACAGTGAACATCAGGCTTTTCTGAGGTTGCAGGTCATGGTCTGATCTAGGAATCAACCTTGTTCTCCAGGGTCTTCCTAGGAATCATGTCATGGGATTTGTGCTCGTTGAAGGAGAAGAGCCGTCAAATGAACACACTCAGGCTTCAGACAATGGAGCTGACCCTCTAAGCCCAAGAAGTTTGCTGCTTTCAGCATCGTGAGTTACCTCCTCTCCCAGACCTGGACCCCGTGCATGTGTGAATGGTGGAAAGAGAGGAGGCACCAGAGTCCAAGGAGAGTAAAACCCACTCAGGACCGGAGAAGACCCAGGGGTCTCCTGCCCCAAATCCAAGAGCTCCTGTCCAGATGGGAGAAGAATCTCAGTGCTGCTGCTTGCTCCTGGGCTGTGTCTGCTCCTGGTTTTTATGCTACAGGATTCCAGATGAATCCTGGAATAATGGTAATAATGATACAGGATACTAATGGCAATGGCAAAGGTAACTCAAAGTCAAGGTCAGTAGTCAAAAGGAAGGGCAAAGGCAAAGGCAAGGGAATAGAGCAAAATAGCCAGAGCAATGGGAATCAGAATGGGGATGGCAATGGGAAAGGTGATGGAAATGCTAATTTCCTTATGAGATAGGAATGGGAATAGTAGGAATAATGGCAACAACTACATCTATTGACATAATTCAGCACCTTTATTGAGATATAGCTTACATATCATGAAATTCACTATTATAATTGTTGTGATGGTTAGATTCATGTGTCAACTTGGCCAGGTGATAGTACCCAGCTGTCTGGTTAAGCAAGCACTGGCCTAACAATTGCTGTGAGGACGTTTGTGGCTGGTTAATAAACCAACAGGCTGATTTATTAAATCATCAATTGACAGCAGCTATAACTGATGACTCACTGAAGGGCGTGTCTTCCACAATGGGAGAATGCAATTGGCTGGATTTAATCCAATTAATCAGTTGAAGACTTAAACTGAGGAGTTCATTGGACATCTTCCTTGTAGTTGACAGTTTGCTGACTGCCCTACAGAATTTGGACTTGTGCGTACCCACAGTTGCGTGAGTCACTTTTATAAATTTGATAGTCAGAGACACTTCTCATTGATTCTGTTTCCCTAGAGAACCCTAAATAATACAATTGTAGAGTTAGATGACTTCCAGGAAATTGATCGAGTTATGCAGTCATAACAACAATCCATTTTTGGAATCCTAATACTACTCCCAAAATGTTCCCATTTGCAGGCAATTACAGCTCCTAACCCAAGGCTCAAGCAACCTCTGATCTACTGTTTTTTTCTTTTTAAATTCAGTTTTATTGAAATATATTCACATACCATACAATCATCCATGGTATACAATCAACTGTTCACAGTACCATCATATAGTTATGCATTCATCACCACAATCTATTTCTGAACATTTTCCTTACATCAGAATCAGAATAAGAATAAAAAATAAAAGCAAAAAAAGAACACCCAAACCATCCCCCCCCATCCCACCATATTTGTCATTTAGTTTTTATCCCCATTTTTCTACTCATCCATCCATACACTAGATAAAGGGAGTGTGATCCACAAGGTTTTCACAACCACACTGTCACCCCTTGTAATCTACATTATTATATAATCATCTTCAGGAGTCCAGATTACTGGTTGGAGTTTGGTAGTTTCAGGTATTTACTTCTAGCTATTCCAATACATTAGAATCTAAGAGGTGTTATCTATATAGTGCATAAGAATGTGCACCAGAGTGACCTCTCGACTCCATTTGAAATCTCTCAGCCACTGAAACTATTTTGTCTCATTTTGCATCCCCCTTTTGGTCAAGAAGATATTCTCAATTCCATGATGCTGGGTCCAGATTCATCACCAGGAGTCATATCCTGCACTGTCAGGGAGATTTACACCCCTGGGAGTCGGGTCCCATGTAGGGGGGAGGGCAGTGAGTTCACCTGCCGAGGTGGCTTAGTTAGAAAGAGAGAGGGTGTGCCAGTTTGAATGTATTGTGTCCCCCAAATGCCATTATCTTTGATGTAGTCTTGTGGGGCAGACGTTTTGGTGCTGATTAGATTTGCTTGGAATGTGCCCCCACGCAGCTGTGGGTGATGACTCTGATGAGATATTCCCATGGAGGCATGGCCCCACCCATTCGGGGTGGGACTTGATCAGTGGAGCCATATAAATGAACTGATTCAAAGAGAAGGAACTCAGTGCAGCTGAGAGTGAACTTTTGAAGAGGAGCTACAGCCAAGAAAGATGCTTTGAAGAAAGCACAGGAGCTGCAGATGAGAGACAGTTTGAAGAAGGCTGTTGAAAGCAGACTCTTGCTCCGGAGAAGCTAAGAAAGGACAAATATCCCAAGTGCAACTAAGAGTGACATTTTTGAGGAACTGCAGCCTAGAGAGGAACGTCCTGGGAGAAAGCCATTTTGAAACCAGAACTTGGAGCAGACGCCAGCCACGTGCCTTCCCAGCTAACAGAGGTTTTCCAGACACCATTGGCCATCCTCTAGTGAAGGTACCCAATTGTTGATGTGTTAGCTTGGATACTTTATGGCCTTAAGACTGTAACTCTGTAACCAAATAAACCCCCTTTTTATAAAAGCCAATCCATCTCTGGTGTTTTGCATTCCGCAGCATTAGCAAACTAGAACAGAGGACCACATCTGAGCAACAAAGAGGTACTCAGGGGGAGACTCTTAGGCACAATTATATGCAAGTTTAGCCTCTCCTTTGCAGTAACGAGCTTCATAAGGGCAAGTCCCACAATCAAGGGCTTGGCACATCAAACTGCCATTCCCAATGTTTGTGACAACATCAACACCAGTCCAGGTGAGGAAGTCCAACACTTCTGCACCTTCCCCCAGCTCCTCAGGGCAGTGGGTGGGGAAGGCTGCAAATATGTTTTTATTCTCTGCCCAAATTACTTTGGGATGTGTCACTATTTCACTCTAACCTATACTAACCTACCATATCTCACTTCCTATTCAAAGTTCCATGTAATTGTGGTGTTTGAACAAACCGACGTAGAGTTATACTGTTTAGAAAATATAGATCCTGCACCATATAGACATCTCTGGTCTACTTTATGTCTTTAGAGTTTTGTCCATCCCAGAAATTGCAGGTAAACATAATCATATGACATGTAGTCATTTGTGATTGGCTTCTTTCACTTAGCAAAATAATTTTGAACCTCATTCTGTTTGTTACAGGTACCATTAATTCATTCTTTTTATTACCAAGTATTCAATTGTATGGATGTATGACATTTGATGATTCCATTCACCAGCTGATGGGCAACTGGATTGCTTCCAGTTTGGGACTAGTATGAATAACGCTGCTACGAACATTTACGTACAAGTCTTGCTGTGAACGTAAGTTTTCATTTCTGTTGGGTGAACAAGTAGGCATGAAATTGCTGATTCATATAATAAGTGTATGGTTAACTTGTTAAGAAACCACCCCACTGTTTTCCAGTGAAATTGTACCATTTTACATTCCCGTTAACCATGTATAATTGTTCCCCTCCCTGTCCCTGGGGCAGACAGACCAGCCTTATCCTGCCCTCTGTTTGTTTTCTTACTTTGTTGTTTGTGCCCACTGGAGTTTCCAGTTTATGAACTTCTCCATCACCCAGCCTAGAAAAAACAGGAGACAAAAAGAAATCCCAGGAAACTCGCCACCCAGTCGTAACTTGAAGCTCAATGTCTAGGTCCCTAGGCAGTCCACTTACTTTCCTCTACCGTTCAGAACCCTCTGGTGCTTTTAGGTATAGTAAGGATAGAGGAATAGAGTGCAATTTGACACTCCCCATTTTTTTCAGCACCTGCAGCCCATGTAGCTGTTAAGAGCATGAATAGCCCTGGAGCCACAGGGCTTAGTTTCTAATCCTGGCTGTACCACTTCCTAGCTGTGTAATTCATCTTCACTTACCTGATCTGTAAAGGGGGTGTTCCGGTTTGCTAATGCTGCCATTATACAAAATACCAGAAATGGATTGGCCTATATGAAGGGGGTTTATTTAGTTACAAATTTACAGTCTGAAGGCCATGAAAATGTCCAAGTGAAGGCATCAACACAAGTATACTATATAGTTAGGGTTCTCTAGGGAAACAGAATCAATGAGAGGTGTCTCTGACTATCAGATTTGTAAAAGTGACTCACGCAACTGTGTGTATGCACGAGTCCAAATTCTGTAGAGCAGTCAGCAAGCTGTCAACTCCAAGGAAGATGTCCAATGAACTCCTCAGGAAACAAACCAGTAAGTTCGATGAACTCCTCAGGAAATGAACTGGGATCTTTGACAAACGTGTTCAATGCACTCCTCAGGAAATGAACCGGCGACTTCAACAAACTCCTCAGGAAATGCTTCACTGGGCAGCCAAAGAAGAAGTGAAGGTCCTCTAACTGTCTCACTTTTAAGTCTTCAGTTGATCAATTGGATTAAATCCAGCCAATTGCATTCTCTCATTGTGGAAGACACGCCCTTTGGTTAGTCATCAGTCACAGCTGCAGTCAATTCACTGATTATTTAATAAACCAGCCTGTTGGTTTATTAACCAGCCACAAACATCCTCACAGCAATTGTTAGGCCAGTGCTTCCTTGACCAGACAGCTGGGTACTATCACCTGGCCAAGCTGACACATGAACCAAACCATCATATATACCTTCACCAAAGGAAGGCCAATGGCATCCAGAAAACCTCTGTTAGCTGGGAAGGCACATGGCTGGCACCTCCTTATCCTGGATTGTGTTCCAGCTCCTCTCTCAGCTCCTGTGAATTCTTCAAAATGTTGCTCTTGGGGTGTTTTGTCCTCTCTTAGATTGTCTGGAGCAAAGTGTCAGCAAAAATCTGCTTTCAATGGCCATCTCCAAAATGTCTCTTTTATAGGACTCCAGTGATTCAATTGAGATCCACCCTAAATGGGTGGGATAACACCTCCATGGAAATTATCCAATCAAAGATCTCACCCACAGTTGATTGAGTCACATCTCCATGGAAACACTCAATCAAAGATTCCAACCTATTCAACACTAATACATCTGCCCCCACAAGATTCCATCAAAGAACATGGCATTTGGGGGGGGACATAATACATCCAAACTAGCACAGGAGGGATGTCATAAAGATTAAATAAGTGCATGCATGCAAAAGCCTTGAATAATTTTGAGCGTGTAGTAAAGAGAGATACAAGGCTGCCATCATTGCTATTGTCTGAATCCAAAACCTGTGTTCTTGTCCTTGACACTCTTTGGCCACCCCTGGCAATGACAATCATCTGAGTCATCAATATTCCAAGGCCTGGAGTCAAGATCTTTATGTCAGAGAACTACTCACTGGGCTGTGGCTGTACACGACCTATGATGACAACTTTACAGTTCACATTCCACACCAAAAATGATGTAAATGACATTCGTTTTAAGTTCCCATTTATTGTTGCATCCTTAGTACCTAACTTACTGCCAGTAGGAATTCAGAAAATATTTGATGGATGGATAATAGAATGGTGTCACATTTCTCCCAGACACGTGGACAGGTAACATTGTGGTCATCCTAAAGTCATACATTGTTAGAGTTTAAAGGAAGCTGAATATTCAGCCAGAATTAGAACACATTAAAATAATGGTGATAATAACTAACACATATTGAAGGTTGAACCACTCATATTAACTCACAACAATACCTTTAAATAGATGCTCCAGTGATTGCCACTCAGAACAGTGTTTACTGTAATCTCTAGTTGATGACATGTCATCACCATCGGTCCATGCAGAGCCCTTTTTACTTTGTCTATTATTAATTTATTTTTATAAAATAATATAAATACTTGTGAATTAAAATCAGTGTTAACTCAATATCTGGATTTGTAATCTAAGGTCCACAGAAGGTTAGTGAATTGTCCAGGGTCACATGACTGTTTTGTGGAGCCAGGGTTTAAACCCATGTTTTCTGAGTTCTGAGCTGGGATTCCTTACTGCTCTTCCTGCTTCTCCACACCTTTTCCACTTCTTTCATTCATGTCCCTCTCTCCTGCCCTTTCTCCCTCCACCCCTCTGTCTCTTGTTCTAGAGGAGAAAAGGACGGAGGTGGATGGTCTGGGAGGACAGTGATGTGACTGGACAGGGTTGGTCAGCTAACTAATGAGTGTTTCAGCGGTATTTAGTTAGAGCTTAATGATATTTTTTCACCAGAGACATTTAGTATTAGAAGTTGCTGTATAGGGCAAGCCTGCCTGCAGCATCCTTTCAAAGGCGCCATGAAATGGTGCTTGAATTGCTTCAATAGCAAAAGGAGCACTTCCTCTCGGGGCAATTTACTTGGGTAGCTCTACCTACGAGAAGGCTCTTCTTATTGGTGATCCCAAATCTCTTTCCCTCTAGCTGCCCTTCCTTTCTCATACTCTGAATGTATGAAACTGAAAAGAACCAATCCAATCCGATATTTCCCAGAGAGTGATTCATAGACCACCAGTATCAGAATCTCAGGTTTTTCCTGTAAAAATGCAGACTTGGGGGCTCTATTCCAAACTCAATATAACAGCCTCTGTGGAGGTGCGAGCTAGAAAGCTGTATATTCAATACCAACTCAAAGTAGTTGGCATTTAACCCAAAGTTGAGTGAACTGCTGGTCTAATCAGTCATTAACAGGAAATCCACTAAGATATTTGAATATACCTCCTCCAGTAGTTTGTTCTATCAAATCTTTCATTATCCTGGTTTTCCTCATTCAATGTATCTCCCGTACATACTGGTTTGTGTCACCTGCAAAGTTGATAGACAGGTATTTTCAGCCTTTATTTAAGGTGGCAATCAACAAAATGTAGTTGAAGACAAAGGACTGTGGACCTTTATAGAAAACCATCTTATATGCCAACATTAGCCAGTTAATCTCTTTGATAATAAACATTTAATACTTAACCCAAGTAATTGTATTAACTCAAGCCCACATTTCTCCTTTCTCTGGAAAGCCTGGATGAAATTAAAATATACTAGGTTGACTGCATGTCTGTGCTCCTTCCAGGCAATGCCAAAGAACAAAAAGGACTAATTTTGGCATGAATATTGCTGAACTAAAGTATGTGCTGGGGGTCCTACTCATTACAGTTTCTCTTTCTAAGTCCTTAAAAACCATTTTCTTTCTAATTAATTCTACAATGTTGCCAGAAATTGTCTTACTCACTTATTTGTCATTTGCTCTAAATTGTACTGAATACTTATTTGTCATTTCTGTTGTCCACATTTTCCTTTTTTGAAATTGAAATTATTTTTTCCTATAAAATTTAGTATACTAAAACCCTTTTCACATCATTAACAGCAGTTTATCAATGTCATTTGCAAGAAGTCAGAACCTAGAGCAGTGATTTGTCTAGCACCTAATATAGGAAATAATTTAGGCTGATATCATCATCAAGAGAGCATTTCATTATAACCACTTTATTTAGAAGTTTGTTTTTCAATTTAAATAAAATCAGGTTGAAGTGAGCATGATTTTGTTGACCATGGTTTTGAATTACAGATGCAGCATGCATTGGTAGAATTGTGTGATGGGCTTTTGTGTGATACTTTTTACATATTCCAGTCTCTGTATGTATCTGCTTAGACAAAAGAAAAAACAAACTCCTGCTTTGCTTTTTTTTTTGTTGTTTTTTTTAATCTTCATTTTATTGAGATATATTCACATACCACACAGTCATACAAAACAAATCGCACTTTCGATTGTTCACAGTACCATTACATAGTTGTACATTCATCACCTAATCAATCCCTGACACCTTCATTAGCACACACACAAAAATAACAAGAATAATAATTAGAGTGAAAAAGAGCAATTGAAGTAAAAAAGAACACTGGGTACCTTTGTCTGTTTGTTTCCTTCCCCTATTTTTCTACTCATCCATCCATAAACTAGACAAAGTGGAGTGTGGTCCTTATGGCTTTCCCAATCCCATTGTCACCCCTCATAAGCTACATTTTTATACAACTGTCTTCGAGATTCATGGGTTCTGGGTTGTAGTTTGATAGTTTCAGGTATCCACCACCAGCTACCCCAATTCTTTAGAACCTAAAAAGGGTTGTCTAAACATAAGAGTGCCCACCAGAGTGACCTCTCGGCTCCTTTTGGAATCTCTCTGCTGCTGAAGCTTATTTCATTTCCTTTCACATCCCCCTTTTGGTCAAGAAGATGTTCTCCATCCCACGATGCCAGGTCTACATTCCTCCCCGGGAGTCATATTCCACGTTGCCAGGGAGATTCACTCCCCTGGGTGTCTGATCCCACGTAGAGGGGAGGGCAGTGATTTCACCTTTCAAGTTGGCTTAGCCAGAGAGAGAGGGCCACATCTGAGCAACAAAGAGGCATTCGGGAGGAGGCTCTTAGGCACAATTACAGGGAGGCCTAGCCTCTCCTTTGCTTTGCTTTTATTGAAGTGTTTCCAGGACTGTGTCTGCTCCTGAACTCTGTTATAAGTATATGTATCTTTTGCTTGTATTTTGTATTAAAATAAGAAAAAGAACACTTTATTGTTCAGCATGTTAGAATTGTCCCCTTGTTTATTTCTCTTTTTGATACATATGAAACAAGATTTTTTTTTTTTTTTTGGTAAACTTTTTGTTTTAATTGGTTTTAAAAATGGCTTTAAATGAGAGGATCTTCTTGACCAAAAGGGGGAAGCAAAATGAAACAAAATAAGGTTCCAGTGGCTGAGAGATTTCAAATGGAGTCTGGAGGTCACTCTGGAGGGTATTCTTATGCACTATATAGATATCACTTTTTAGTTTTTAGTGTGTTGGAATAGCTAGAGGGAAATACCTGAAGCTGTTGACTGCAACCCAGTGGCCATGATTCTTGACGACGATTGTATAACTATGTAGCTTACACGGGGTGACTGTGTGATTGTGAAAACCTTGTGGCTCACACTCCCTTTATCCAGTGCATGAACAGATGAATGGAAAAATGGGGACAAAAATTAGATGAAGAATAGGGTGGGATAGAGGGGATGGAAAGTTTTAGGTTTCCTTTTTTGCTTTTATTTTTACTTTGGAGTAAGGAAAAGATTTCAAAATTGATTCTGGTGATGAATGCACAACTGTATGATGGTGCTGTGAATAATTGATTTTACATTGTGGATGAACGTAGGGTATATGAATATATCTCAATAAAACTGTATTTAAAAAGTAAATGAACAAAGGAGGGAATGGGATGTTTTGGATGTTCTTTTTTTATTTTAATCTTTATTTTATGTTTTGGATAATGAAAACGTTCAAAGTTTGATTGTCGTGATGAATGCACAACTTTTGGTGATACTGTGAACAACTGATTGTACACTTTGGATGATTGTATGTTATGTGATTATATCTCAATAAAATTGCATTAAAAATGGCTTTATAAAAGGGCTTTTATAACCCAACCTCTACCAAAAAAAGAAAGCATTTGGTAATATTTCCCTATCAGTGAATGTGCTTTACTCCTGCCCAATGCACTTATCTGAGTCCATCGTCTCAGACTGATTTCCCTCCCACCCGCTGGCCGTCGGCCACAGTGACTTCTTCCCAGACTTCCTGGAGCTCTGATCCTCTGAGCTGCTCAAAGGGAGCCCTCAAAGTGTTAGGTTTCCTCTCAACATGTGCCTCTCCTCTCCAGGGATAAGCCATGTGCTTTCATGTTCTTCAAATTGCTAAGGAAACACTGACACTTGCTGCTAACTACTGCTCTACAAACAGAATGAAAAACCCACCCTTGGTCTCAAGACATGAATGTCTGAAAATTGCTCTTATTTCCCTCTCTCTTTCCTCAATATCTATGAAAATCATAGTTTGGCCCTAAGGAACAGAAGGAAACTAAATGGGAATTAACAGAGACTGGGGAGGTAAGGATATTTGGGTAAAATTAAATTTTTATTTTTTGGCAAAGTCACAAGAATTTAATGTTTTCCTATAGATTTGACTCTAGTTGAGTGTGAGTTACTAAGCAGCACGGATTTAACCAGAGGTGATGTCTGTAATCACCAGCATCTGAGACGTTTCCAGCATCACTCTGCACACACAGGGGCTCCTGGTAGAAGGCATGGCGAAGGGCTCCCTGCTAATATTCTTCAGAAAATGGATACTCAGGGTGGTCAATGGCACTAAAATGAGAAAGAACAAAGGATAAGGTGGATTCAATGACTATATTTCTAGGGCAATATCAACATGGTTTCTCTGAAGCTGACAATAGGGTAAAATTTTTAAATTTTATTTTCTGGCTATTTATAAAACCTACCTTTGTAACGTCATAAACAGAATGCTGCATTAAACTTCCTGCTTAAAAATAATTAGGTAATCAAATTATATTCCTTTGCACAGAATTTAATATACATCATCAGACTACTACAGGTATTCAAATATTCTCCTCCCTTAGCTACATCTGAAAATAAAGAGATATCCTGTTTTGTAAATTTTGAATTCTCACTGAAAGCAGAAACTCCTTCTGCCCTGTTTTGAGCAAGAAGTCTAACTCTACACTCAGCAATATTAACTATTTTAAGATGACACAACTTGTTGATAGCTATTTCACCTTCATTTTGTTAATTCATTAATTTTATTTACTAAGTGACCACCACATGCAACATGCGTAAGATTCACAAATTAATAAAATGAAATGAAAAAGAAATGGCTACATATCCCAAAAGATTACTATACCATGAAGGCAATCTATATACAGTAATCACAATACGTAATACAAAGTGATGGAAAAATTATTATGACCAAAATATTACTTGATGGTAAGATTTACTGGTTTCTTCTCCATCTCCTGTTCTTTTTTGCATTAGATCCCAATTTTATTCTTCACTGTTCTCTCTCCTACAGAGAAATAGCAATAATAATATACCAATTTTCATGTACTTAAGGACTTAGTGTTATTGTTATCCTTTACATACATTATAACATGATTATCACTATGAATTAAATTCCCAATAGTTTTCTATAATTTATATTGCAAATCCTTTTCCCAAACCTAAAATCTGAAGGCATGAATGAATATGAAGTATCTACTGGCTGTAAATTCTCTCCAACATTGGAGGTTTTGTCAACACATTTTTCTTGTAGTTTTAAATCTCTCTTCTCTAAACTTTATTCATCATCTGCACTGAGATTTCAATAATTTGGAAAATTAAAGCCAGCAGTTCTTACACACCCCATCAAGGCTAGCCTTGCAAGAGGAAAATGCAAAATGCAGTGTTTGGGATCTGCAGTAACATGAGATGCAAAGGAAGGGAGCAATTTGAAAACTATTGAAGACGTAAAATTTGCAGGACCTAGTGAATTTATTACACATTGGGGATAATGAGAATTTTTGAATGGAACACAGGAAGGATGAAGATGACTTTTATCATGATAAGGACCTGAGCAGGTTTGGAAGAAGGTCAATAATACAGCCTTGAAAACATTAATTGAGCTACATTTGGAAATTCCAAGGTGTATTTCTACCATATTGCTGTAGAAATGAGAGTCCTACAGGTAAGGTGGAAATTCAGCAATGATGTTGGGTTGCTCTGGGAAGTGATACAGAGTGAGGAGTGCAGAGGAGTGTGTGTGGAGGTCCAAGCTGACCCTGGCCCTGCTCCGCATCTTCCTGAATCAGTAAACTGAGCTCTGGAGTGAATCCAGTTTGAGTGCTGCAAGAAAGCGCCTGTCCCTTCCCTATCTCATACTGGCCTCTGCCTTCCTGTTCTTGAGACAAATTTTCAGAGATCTCCTATTTTCCTCATTATAAAAAAAAAAAAGAAACGATTAAATTAACTTACAAATCATAATTAACATAGTGAAAATTTTGGTCTAGTCCATCTAAAACCTTCATGTCCTCTGGTGTCAGTTGGAAATCAAAAACCTATGAGGGAAGTAGGAAAACATTTATAATATTTAGATCGTATAACTCAATCTGGATAAACCAAAGAAATCATTATTATAAAAAAAGAAATTAAAATGTGCCTGATATAAAATTAATAAACAAAAATCAAGAAATATCCAAGTACTGCACAAAACCCATCAGAAATCAAAACAGAAGAAAAGACCCCATTTTAAATGACAACAATAATATATTTTACTTTAGATCTTGATTTACTGGGAAATATAGAAGAGATGTTAGAAGAAGTTTCTAAAAGGCTATTTGAGAATATATGAATAACTTTATCTCATATAAAAAGACTGGATAGTGTAATAGACATTTGTTATAGATTAATCTTTACTTTTCCATAGTGCAAATATTTGCAAACATTTATGAGAGTGAGAAGCAGTACTGATATGAGTAAGACACTGCTGTCCCTGGTACAGGCACACACAGGACCCTCTCTGGGAAATCAAGACATCATCTCCCTAACTTGAAAACATTTGCCAAACTCCATAACAGAGCATCATTGTGTTTATTTCATTTCGTTTCTACTGACTGAAAATTAATATGAAAATAAAAGGAGACAAAGGCTGGAACGGTACCAACATTGCAAATTTAATAGAAGATCCTTTTCCATAAACTTTAGACCCCCAAATGTTGTATAAGCCAGATAAGCATGAATTCCCCCATAAGACTTCAATAACAAAAAATGTCTGTTTTAAATATTACTGTTGAGCTGAGATAGGGGTGAAATCACTGCTGCAATTTGGATTCACAAGTCATCATTTGTGCATGTTTGCACCCTAAATGCATTCTTCTCAGTGGTCCCAAGATGGTTAAACTTTTAAATTAACATAGTGTTTTCCTGAACCAGTAGTGCCCTCATCTGGAGAATCCACCTTAATCAAATGCCTCAAAAGGCTTCCACAAAAAAAAATTATGTTGGCAATGAGGATCTCACAGTAATAACCTCCCAACAGCTACAGGAACAAAGCATCACAAATGAAGATGCCCAAAAATAAGAAATAGCAGAAACAGACCCAGAAGGATTATGAATATTAACATTAACAAACAATAAAATAACTATGTTGTCTGTGCTTGAAAAAAATCAGGGAGAAAGAAACTTGATAGAACAATTAAGGAATTATTAAAAGAACAGTACAGAATTCTAGACATAAATTTGATATTAGAAATATAGAAGACAATTTTAATAATACATTGGACATAGCTGCAATGAGGATTAGTTAAGTGGTAGGTAGAGCTAAAGAAGTTTTTCAGAATGCTGTACAAAGAGACAAACAGATACAAAATAAAAGTGGTTGAGAGACGCAAAGTATAGAGTATAAAGTTCTAGGATTTTTCTCATCAGAGTTCCTGACAGGGGGAGAAAGTGAATAGGATGTGTATTCATAGCGATACTCAGAGACAGTGCTAGTTAGATAGGATAGATAGTAGATAGGTATAGAGAGAGCATGCAAATATGTTAATATTTAACAATTTATGACTGCAGGTAATAGGGGTTTATTACACTATTCTTTCAACTTTGCTGAACATTTGTAAATTTTGAAAATAAAAACGTAGGAAAAATTTATCAAAGAATAAGCAAAATTATTTATCTATAATAAATTTAGCAAAAAATACATCAATGCAAAGAGGAAATACAAATGGCCAAAAAGCACATGGAAAGATGCTCAACATCATGAACTATTAGTGAAATGCAAATCAAACCTGGCCTGTGGAAGATGTTTTGGTGGGTCCTCAGAAAGCTAAGTAGAGAGTTTCCTTACGATCCAGCAATCCCACTACTCAGTATACATCCAGAAGATCTCAAAGTAGGGACACGAACAGATACTTGCACACCAATGTTCAGAACTGAATTATTCACGAATGCCCAAGGATGGAAACAACCCAAGTGTCCATCAATTGATGAATGGATAAAATATGGTATGCACAAAAGATGGAATATTATTCAGCAGTAAGAAGGATTGACGTTCTGAAGCATGCACAACATGGATGAACCTTGAAGACACTATGTTGAGCAAAATAACTGAGACACAAAAGGACAAATATTGTATGAACTCACTAATATGAACTAATTATAATATGTAAACTCATAGACATAAACTCAAAAATACAGGTTACCAGGGGATAGAATGATGCTAGAGAATGGGGAGCAGTTGCTTAACATGTGCAAAATGTTTAATTAGGTTGAACTTAAATGTTTGGGAATGGATAGAGGTGATGGTAGCACATTATTCTGAGAATAATTAATAGTGCTGATCTGTGAATGAATGTGATTAAAAGGGGTAGTTTACAATCATGTATGTCACCAGAAGGAAAGCTAGAAGTGAAAACATGGGAATGTATAACACAGTGAATTTTCTGGTGGATGTTGACTGTGATTAACAATACAAATATTAAAAAGTTCTTTCATGAACTAGAACAAATGTATGATACGATTACAAGGAGTTAATAATAGAGTGGTAAACAGGAAAAAATGTACCTATTTCAAACTATTGACTATAATAAACAATATCTTAATATTCTTTCATCAATCGTAACAAATGTACCACACCAATACTAGGGGTCAACAATAGGGGAAGATAAGGGGTATGGGATATTTTGGGTTTTCTTTTATATTTTTACTTTACATTATTATTATTATTTGGAGTAATTAAAATGTTCTGAAATTGATTGTGGTGATGATTATACAACTATGTGATGATACTGGGAGCCACTGATTGTATACATTGGATGGATTGTATGGTGTGTGAATATATCTCAATAAAATTGCATTTTTATACAACTATCTAAAAACATTATTCAAAATGTCAAAAAAAAAAGTACAAATAATACAACAAAAATGGCCCTAAGTATTCTGATAAATACATTATAGTATATTCATTAAGAGCTACGGTATATTCACTAAGAGCTGTCACCTAGGACCTGGCAAAACTATCCTAGAGATTTGGAGACTGAAAGTCACCTAATCCAATGCACTTATTTGAGAAATGTGAAAATAACATGTCACTTGAACAGGGTTATCTGGTAAATTATAGAAATAAAACTAGAATCCTAATCTCTGGTTTGTGCCCAACCTTCTTTCCATCCAGCCATCATGCTACTCTTAATGTTGAAGAAGAAGGAGAAAATTATTGGGAATGTAAATGGGACATGTGTGCATAGGAAACAGGGAAATCAATGTGGCCCAAGATGTGCTGCGATGCTTGCAAAGCAGAACACACGTGGGATAACACTGAGGCCTCCTGGGCCCACGGCCCTGCTTCTCACCTGCATGTTCTCTCTGATCCGCTTCTCCTTGAAGCTCTTGGCCAGGACCACGACCCCACGCTGGATCTGGTAGCGAAGGGCAATCAGGCCTGGGGTGCGCTTGTGCTTTTTGGCCATAGCAGAAAGAACTGGATCATCCAAGAGAACAGGAGAGTTCTGGTCCACCCTGGGAGGAAGGCAGAAAGGCTGAATACCTTTGACTCTGTATCCAATTTATCAGGAAACTCCTACCAGACCAAGGTGATTTATCCTAGAACAGTGAGTCTCAAAAGGTGGTTGATGGACTAGCAGCATTATATCACCTGGGAACTTATTAGAAATGCAAATTCTAGGACTTCCCTCCAGATCTGTCAATTCAGAGCCCCACATATGAGGTCCAACAATCTGTCTTTTATCAAGCCCTACAGGTCATTTTTAAGTGCTGGACGTTGTGAAAAATGGTTCCAGACCCTTGAGTTTTCCCTTTCTACTTTTCCTGTGGTTTCTTCCCTTTGTATGGCTCTAGAAGAAGGATGAGAAACTGAATGGAAAAAAGGCAAGGAAACATTTGGATAATTTTTAACTTTTCTAACACATTCTTGAAAATCATGGAGTCTCCAAATGAGAACCATTTGATCTCTTCATTAAGTACAATGTGTAATATTTCAATAAAAGATTTAAAAATGCTTTCAGATGGTGATTTCATTCTATCCCCCTATAGCTAGGGGTTATATACTATTCTCAGAATTTAGAGATAAAGAACTGAAGCTTATAGAAGATGTTAATTGATCTGTCAAAATTATGATTGAACTTATGACTTTGGTCTCACCATTTGGATTATGTTTATATTTTAATGCAGATATGTCCTAATAAACTATAAACACGTACATCCAATGTAACAGCCATAGGCTGGATTATGGCATTTAGAGGAGGAGTAGTTCTGCAGTCCCTATTCCATTTGCACCTAGACTTGGGAGTTATTCCCAGGTAACGGAGTTTAGTGAAATTAAAAATAGTTCTTCTATAGTGGGGTTTTATAGGTTGACTCCTTATTGTCCTTATTACCATCTTACGTCTCGGTGGGCTCCCAGAGGACTATATGCAACAAGAACAATATCCTTTGACTTGCAGAAGTCCAACAGTTTTTTTCTGGCTGAGATAAGGGTGGCTTTCCAAATGTGGAATGCCAAAACACTAATATGTTAGATTACAGGAAAAAAATCACATTTAAATGCAAAGGTTAAAAGTCAAAGAAGCTGAATAAAAACTCTGTGGAGTTAAACATGAACTGAAAATATCAACATGAATAACTTGAACAAAGATAAATTTTCCATCACTGTCCACTGAAAGCTAAGAAAAGTAAAAGAAGTGAGAAAAATAGAAAACTATTATCTGCAGAACCCAATAAAATGATTTCAGGCAAAAATCTTAGATGGATATCAAGAAGTTGGTGAGAAGTTGTAGGGGAACATGAATTTTCCCTGATGCCAAATTACTACCTATCATATTACTTGGCAATTACAAAGGGAAAAACATGTTACAGAGTAGATCTGACTACCAGTAGTTAAACCAAGTGATCAAATCTAGCCTCACAAATAGCGAGAAACCCTCTCATTATACATTGGCTAATGGAGTGCAATTGGAAGGACTTGGCATCCTGTTGAAATTTTGTTGCCAAAAATGTTTAACCTGAATCTCATTAAGTCTTCAGCTGTAACTCCTACTGTATAGAACCATGTACTAGAGAAACTAACCACCGAATATCACAAAGCAGCAATCTGATAAATCCAGAATATTTGACAAAGCCCTGTCCATATATCATGGAAACAAAAATGAATTGAGTGATGGTTGGAGATTAAAAGAGCTTAATGAAATATTAAAAAGTAGTGGGTGAGCTATGATGGATCCTGGTTAAAAAGGAAAAACTATGGAAGGCATTATTAGAAAAAAATGGGGAAATATGAATATTCAGTGCATAGTATTTGATATTAGGGAATTATTATTAATTTGCTTGGATATAATAATATAATTGTAAGTGTGGGGGAAAATACCTTCTTCCTTATCATGTGCATCATGAGGTATGTAGGGGGAAAGTGACATGTCTAAAACTTACTTTGAAAGGATTCAAAAAACATGACACATAGTTATGCATATATACCTATATTTATACATAAATGTTTCATAAATATGACAAAATGTCAACCATTCTTGCATATCAAAGGGAAATATGCATGTGAATTGTATAATACCTCAAATTTTACTTTGTTTGAAAATTTTGATAAAAATTTATGGGTAAAACAAATGCTATAGCCACAATAAGTACTTAAATGGTTCTATTTAAACCCATGGTGCTATATCACTATGTATCAAAGAGATATTCTCGAATTTTGCAATTATGTTGTCCAATATAGGCCCTCTACCACTCCTTGTTCCAAGTTTAATGGTAAGTTAGAATAAAGAACCAGTCTCAGAATAGATATTTTTATACAGTTAATTTAATTGTAGAAAGTAGGGAGGAGACACATCCAAGATTTAGCCCCAAAACTGCCCTATCTTCCTGAGAAATTCCCTAAGAGTTGATTTTCTCCACTTTTGTTATTACAATGGACCGGTTACTTCGTCCCATAAACCTTGATTACTAGTCTCATGTTAAGTTTTGCCATATGAACGCTTCCTTGGTGGAGAACCAGGATGGAATATTCAGGTTTCTCAGACAACACGAACCCTAAACACCTCTCTGATCTGATTTTCACTTTCTCCTTCTTTATACTCACTCTCCATGCTTACTGGATTCCTTACCATATGTAACTCCTTCAAAATCTCTTTCACCCACCCAATCCCTGGCCATGCTTTAAAGCTCAGGTAAACTGCTCATCTTCCTCCTGAAGGTGTTGTTGACTCTTCCAGCCCTCCTTGATCTCCTTTCCTTCCTCTAAATTCTGTCATATAATTAAGTCCTAAGGTCTCCCCACCAATTTCTTTAAGACATTACAAGGCAGAGATACAGTTAAAGGTTCTATCCCTGCCCTTCTAGACACAAGACATCATCTCCAAATATTTTGGTCCACAAAGGTAAGGTGAGTAGTTGGGGAGGTGCATAGTCACCTGGCAGAAGCGCAGGAAGAAGGGGTGAAGAACAGAAAAGGGAAAGCCCCGGTGGGCTGAGGGGGCTGCTCACCTGGTTGCAGACGGGCTTGTACTTGAGCCCTGGCTTGTTCAGGATCCTCTCCAGCTGCTTGTGGTTAAAGTTGGACACACCGATGGACTTGGTCAATCCTGCGTCCTTACACTTCTCCAGGGCCTGGGAGGAAGAGGTTTTGGAGAAGGATTGTCGTAAATTGGCTCTAGGTCAGGAAATGATGAAAGTCAGCATTGTTAAGAACAAGGTCAAGAAATGACCATGTAGCTGATTGACCATGATTGTGTTAAAGAAGGAAAAGTAAAAAACTAACAAGCGAAGGAGATGAATTAAACCAAAAGAAACTACGGTTTCCTTCTAGGGAAAACTAGGGAAACTATTGTATATTGGGAGAAAAGCTGCTTATGCTTACTGCAACAGTCTTTCCCCTCCCTTTCTCTTTAACATTCCAAAAGGTTCTCCCTGTCGCTGTTCCACCAAAGAGCCTTTGTTATGATCCTGAGTTGCTGAATCCAATGGAGCCTACTCATTTGACCTAGCAGCAGCATTGGACACAGTTGATAATTTTTTCGTTAATACACTTTCTTCACTTGCTTCCAAGCACTGATCTTTTCTGATGGTCATCCTAATCCCGTGGATCTCCTCTTGCTCAAGGTTCTTCAACATTTTCAACTCTAAATGGAATCTTTTAGGTACATGCTTCAGAGCTCCTCTCTTCACTATCTTCTTTCACTCCCAAGTGACCTCATTCAGATTCATGGTTTAGATACCATCTACTTGCTCAACACTCTCAATCTTGAGATTTATATCACCCTCCTATACACACACGAAGACCTTGATATTGATAGACCCCCAGATTCACCTGCATACTCAACATCTCCATCAGGATGTTTGAATAGGCATCTTATACTGAACAAATCCAAAACAGAGCTCCTGATCTCCCCCACCAATGTGTTTTTCCTGCAGTCCTCTCCGTCTCAGGGAATGCCATCTCCAACCTTCCAATTGCTAAGGTTAATTGGTCCTTCTCATTGTCTCACACTTTCATCCATTGCAGCAGAAAGCCCTGTCATCTCTGCCTTCAGAACAGATCCAGAATCCCATGCTTGTCACCACCGTCACTGCCTCTCTGCTCCTCAACAGAACATTCTCTGATGACGGATATAGTCCAAGTCCACCCTGTCCAATATGGTAACCAGTAGAAAATGTGGCTATTTGTCAAGGGAAATATGTGACTGAAGGACTTGTTTTTTCGTATAAATGATTTATAAGTAATATAAATGTAAATAGCCCCATATGGCTAGTGTCTACTGTAATAGAAAGTGCAAATACAGGGTGGTCTTATTAAAAAGTACACAAGAACAAACTTCTAATGGCTTCCAAGCTCATACCGAGTAAATGTCAAAGCCCTTCCTAAAAGGCCCTCCTACATCTGGTCCCCCATTTGTCCTCTGGCTTCATCTCACTCTTTCCTTTCCCAGCCTGTGAGTAAGCTTGTTGGTTTTGGTCACAAAGCTCTCTACCATTTAAAGGCTTTGGAACTTGCTGTCCCTTCCCCCCAAATAGTCTTTCCCTAGAAATCCCCTTTACTCTACACACATTGCATGACTGTGCTCAAATAAATGTCTCTGTTGAAATGATAATTTACCGAGACACCTACGAAGTTGCAAATCCCCCATGACGTGCCCTATCCTCTTTACTTTGCTTTATTGTTCTCCACATAATTTATCACCATCTGACAAATGTAGGTTTACCCTTTCACATATTTATTGTCTGTCTCCTCTGACTTGTATGTAGGATCAGGGAAGGCAGAGATTTTGTCCCCAGACCCCACATATAAGACCTGCTTGGTAAACATTTTTTAATAATAGATTAATAGATGGACATCATAATTCCAAGTCTATATGCAGTGCACTGAATACAACAAAATTGTCAAAACACCTTGAGCTGGATTATAGAAAGAAAAAGGTTGAGGAATGATAAAACATACTACTTTAGCACATGGAACACCATATTATAGTATGGGCCTGAGGCTGGGAGCCAAACAATGATCAAAGATGTATAAAAGAGATGGAAAACTTGACAAATAAGAATAGATTAAAGGTATGGGAAATCTTGCATATATAGTATGTGGAGAATACTGAATAATAGCCATGCTGAGACCGTTCAATTAGGGTACCAGAAAAAGGTGTTTCCCACATGCATTTTTCAAGGACTTTAATCTTAACTCCTGGATTGGTGTACTTTAAACAATATTATGCAGATTTCTACTACTTGAACACACAATCTCCTCAGAGGAAAAGTTTCCTTTCATCTAGTGTTCCCTTTTGATCTCTACTATTCATATAAACTTTATCATTTTTTTAGTATATGGTCAGTATATCTACTGAAAAAAATGGATGGAAATGACTCCACAGGTAAAGATCATTCTCAAGCAATACTAATGTCAATCTCTGAATTATATTTGATAGTGTTTATTGTGCACATCCTGGTAACATATTTAGATCCATCCTCATAAAATCTTGTTGGATGAATATTTTATATTCCTCTGGAATTCATAACTGAAGGGAAAAATTCATTTGTAATTGGTGATATGCGTTGCCACAACTCAAGAAACCATAGCTTTATCTTTTTTAATCCTCAAATAATTCTGTTACATTGCTCTCTCTTACTGACAGAAGTGAGAATTGAGAGTCAAAATGTTAGGAAATTTGTCTTTGTTACAAAGATGATAAGGAAAGCCATCATGTGATAACAGACCCATCTGTTGCTCTACTCCATGCCAAATCACATTGCTTTGGGCCAAGGTTTAGAAAAATAAAGTCATTGTACTTTAAAGAAGATTCATGAAATGTGAACATAGCAATGAATGGAAGCCTATAATATATGTGTGTATAAAAGCTGTGGAAATAGTAATTCCAAAAACAGCTACGCAACCAATCATATCATCCCATTTTCACATGCAATCACATTTCACAAAGGTGCACGCACATATACTCTCTCTCTCTCTCTCTCACACACACACACACACACACACCCCTTTGAAGTGTAGAATATGTCTTCTCTCTTCACAGTGCCATCTGCAATCTTGCAAAGGCAACTCCCCAAAGCACTGTTCATCTTTTAATTAATGACACAGCAGGAAGGGCCATGCTTAAAGGGACATTCCATGGAGCGTGAACAGACTTGGAACTGTTTCACTTGTTTTTCTATTCTCATCAGAGATTATGCTGATGTTAAGTTATTCTAAGTGAAAAGAAATCAGTCTCCTGCTATTTAATGGATTTACTCAAAGAAGACAATCTTATCCTCCCACAGGAACCTGGGATTCACTTATCCCTTCTGTTACTGCAAAGCCCAAATCTCACAGCCACTCCTTGCTCAGTCTGTTCCCCAGTGCAATTTCCATGTGCCCTTGCTTGATGCAGTGTCCTGCTCCCCAGGCTCTGAGTATATGTGACTAATAAACTGCTGCCCATCTCAATTGTTCAGTGTTGGGTGTCATTTGTTTGGCCATCCTGATAACCCTAGGATGTGGACACCTCTCTCACCAGCCAGATGAATAGGAGGTGAATAAAACAATAGGCATCATGAACAAGATGGTCAAACAACCACCAAGGACACCTGGTCAGGTGTAATGAACTGTTCTTTGCTAAATAACTGATTCCTTGATATGGGGAAGTTTGCCTGGCATGCAATTGCCAATTGTTGGGTAGATGGGGAGGAAGTACTGCTGCCAGAGGAATACCCACTGTGGCCTAACTGATACTAAAATCAAGTTTGTTTCCTAGAGGAGGCCTTGATGTTACCTTTAACTGAGTTACCCTCATGAAAAAAATGTGAGGTAGGTGCAGTCTTTCTCGAAACTTCCTTGGAGTATGACAATCTTCTCTGAACTGCAGGCTCACAGAAGACATTCAGTTTAAAAATGTGCTTATGCACAACAATTTTCTGTCTGCCCCTGTTAATTAGTAACCTTACCAAGCCTCTAACCCTGTCCAGCTGTATGCAGCTGGTATCAGAGAAGGGAGTATGTGGAGAGGATGAGCATTTAGCAGTTATGATCTGGAAATTATCTAAATATCAGTCTGTGGACTCTGTATCATTTCTTCAGCCCACGGTCACAGTAATGTTTGCTTCTTCCAGGACTGCCTGCTTATTAGTGTTCCTTTACCTTTTCTGGTTTCCTTCCAAATGCCAACACCCAATATGATAAACCCTAAAAACATAAGTGTACTGTGAGATCCTGGACCAGTGGCCTCACTCCCAGAGGGAATCAGGCCTCCTAGGAACCTACATACCAGCCCCAGGAACACTGGAAGAGAGCTTCAAGACATAAACGGATTTCAAAAATAATAGTCCTCATTTCTGGAACTTTTTTCCAATGAGCTGATAACAAAACAGAGAACATGTGCAACTCAGAAAAAGTAAAGGTAACCTGGTTTTGTGGTTTTAGCAGTTTAACATAGCAAAGAAATCCTCTGTTCACCATGACTCAGCACTATTCTTGAAAGAGTAAGGTTGGACATAACCACCCTAGAGACCTTTTTTAGATCATTATGCTTGGGTCAACAAGCATGCAGTAATGCAGTGTGGAGCAGAGGAGGACTAGCCTTCTGGGAATGGTTTGAACAGGAGCCTCTCTGGGCCATTTTAATGTTTGTTATAAACTCTTGTACTGTGCAGAACACCCCTGGGCCACAAGAAGGACACACAGCAGGAACTGTCCATGTCTGTCCTTGAGGAAGGGGCTGTCGGATGCGGAGGGAGGCAGCCTGGAGAGGCAGAGCATGGGCTCCTCACGCCCAGACACGGCAGTGACACCTCATGGGCACGTGGCAGCAACACACATTTTCCTCAGAGGACCCTCTTTTCATTTCCCAACTATCCATGGAGTCCGTGTCCATCTCTCCACAGACCCCCAGGAACTACTGAAACTGACCAGGAAAACCTGATGCTCACACAGCCGCTAAGCCCAATTTCATTTGTAAAGAGGTGACAGTTATTTGCACATTTGCATCCTAATGTTTGCATTTAAAAATCTAAGAACTGGGGATCGCTCTCCTCTTCACCCAAACACATCTTCAGATGTTACGTAAATACTCACCATCTCCCATGTAAGCCTGAGTCAAATAGTCAGTGGTGTTGATGTGAAATATTTTTGAGTACTTACACTGTCTACCAAATTGTATTGAATTTAAAACCACTTTTGTTCTTAACCTTCCTGGGCCCTCCTTACATTATAAATAAATTTATATTAATTCAATTTCCATATTGAATCATGTAAACCAACATATTGATTTACATACTTGAGTTGAAATAAAATCAAACTATCCAAGAAGTACTTTTCTGATTACTTGCCTTGCATTTAAAAGTCGGCTTAGTTTTGGACACCAAACAGAAACATCTTGGCATTTGCTACAGGGACTTTTACAAAAATCAAGTTCATATTACAGGCAGACAAAAAAAAGAGCTTTAATTTTTCCCTTATTCTTTAGAAATCCATCAAAAATGGAGGCACTACATTCCCAAAATACTTAAAAGAGAACTGGTGCCAAGCTCTCAAGAATGAAGTTTTTGCTTAGGTAAAGACTTAAGATGAAATGGGAAATTCAAAATGCAGAGATTCAATTTCTCATCAGAAGAACAAAGAAGAAAGAAATGACACAAACAGAATCTTAACACACCCTATTATTTTGAGGGAAAGAAGTTCTAGTGCCTTCTCTGCTAACTAATTCTTCTGTTCTCTCTCCTGGGAATATGTAAAAGCTCTTGCCAGTACATATTCAGCTATTTGGGACATCATGGAATATGACAAGGAAGGTTTGGGTGAGTGATTTAGTCATTTTTTCCTGACTCACTTGTTAGCCCAACAAAATTCCTTCAAGGAAAATGAATGCATCAAATTTACCTTCTCACTAAGTGATCAGAAATGTTACTTAGGGGGAAGAAAGATAGAATATGATCACTTTACAACAGAGAAATGGCTTTAAGTTTCTATAAACATTTCAAATGCAGGTTATTGGTTCTAATAGAATCTCAGAAATGAAAAAATGAGTTTACCAAACATCTAATGCAAGAGTCCTAATCCTGGCAACATATCAAACAGCCTGGGTTGGGTTTTGGGTGTGTTTGCTTTTTAGGGTTTAGTTGTTTAGATCAATACCCCACTTCTGATTTATTCACTCAGTATCTGCAGTTGGGACCTGTGCTTCTCTGTTCCTCTGTATAATGCTGCAGAGTTAATATGTCTTCTGGTTACATACATGCCAGAAGTAACATGTAAGTATTAAGTATTAATTAATTATCACTTATATACAAGTATTAATATACTATATACATATCCTGGTCATATGGACATTCATTCCTTCATAAAACAAATTTTTATGGACCAAAGTCTATGTGTACCCTAATGGCTGGGATGCATCATTCAACAGGGATACTTACTGTACCCTTTCCTCGGATGAGGTATTTGAAGCACAGAGCTCCCAGGATCCTATGTTCGAGGCACAGGAGGAGAGACAGGCTCCAGGCTCTGCTTCTACTTGGGCTCATATAAAACAGAGAGAACCCTGAAGTTCCCATTTGACTCAGGCTTATCTGCTTGATAAGAGGGCTAATCTCTCAATGAGACATCAGCCAAAGCAGAGTCAAATTGCAAAGAGAGTGGTAAGTGCTTTATGTCTTGTTTTGTTCCTTTTGATTAGCTTCTGACATTCAAGAACATGTCTGTCATTATCACTAGCTGGATATAAGCTTAAGGACAGCCCAGTGCCTAAATCCCAGATTTAACACTTTAAAGTTAAAATGTACAGCATGCAACAAAAAAAAATTAAACACAAACAAAGAAACAGGAAATGTTGGTTGGCCCATCCAAGAGACAAAGATAAAAATTCAGAACCAATCTATAAAAAGGAACAGACTTTGGAATTACTGGACAGAGACTTTAAAATAAAGATCCTCAATATGCTCAAGAAGAAAAAGAAAACAGAAAAAGACTATAGGACAGGAGGAAAACAGTAAATGAACAATGTGGGAATCTCTCCACAGAAATACTGCATTTGGAAACACAGTAACTGAAATAAAAAAGGATTCCTTAGATGGTTTCACAAGCAGATTGAAGGCAGCAGAAGAAAAAGTCATTGAATTTGAACTCAAGACACCTCAAAAGATTCAGGTTTAGGAGCAGAAAGATAAAGAATAAAAGAGAACAAAGAAAGCCTAAGATATCTGTGAACACCATCAGGTATACTAATATATGCCTCATTAGAATCCCAAGCTCAGAGTAAAGAGAGAAAGGGGCAGAAGGAACATTCAAAGAAATAAGGGCAGGAAACTTCCCAAATTAAATGAAAGTCATGAATATGCACAACTGGGAAGCCAAAGAAACCCCTAACAGGATAAGTTCAAAGAGTACCATGCTTAGACACATAGTGATGAAATCATCCTATGTCAAGGACAACTATAGACCTCTGAAAGTTGCGAAAGAAAAGCAATGATTTATGTTGAAGGGATTCCCAATAAGATTAAGTTCCGATTTTGCATCAGAGACCATGGAGGCAAGAAGGCAGGCATACATAATATTTAAAGTGCTGAAAGAAAACAACGTCAACCAAGAATTTTATATTCGGCCAAACTTCCTTTCAAAAATGAAGGACAGATTAAAGTAATCCCAGATTAACAAATGCTAAGGGAACTTTTCACTACTTGACCTGCCCTACAAGCAGTACTAAAGGAAATTACTCAGACTGAAAGGAAAACACAGGTCGGTGGATCAAATCAGCATAAAGAAATAAAGACTTTTGGTAAAAGATAATTATGTGGGTAATTATAAATGCCAGTACTATTGTATTGTATTGTTTGTTATGAAAATCAACTTCTTGCTTCATACAATTGTTAAAATGCAAAAATACACAAAACGTCTGATAAATTTATGGTTTTGTACATATAATATACAAAGATATAATTTGTAGCAAGTCCTAAAAAAGTGAGGAACCAGGGGTATAGGAACAGTGTATGTGTATGTTATTGTAGATAAGGTGGTATCAAATCAGATGTGATTGTTACAGATTTAGGATGTTAAATTTCAACAACATATGAACCACAAATAAAATGCATCAAAAAATATTCAGAAAGAAACGAAAAGTAACTCAAAATGGTACAATACAAAAAACAAATAAATATGGAAGTAGGTGTTAATGGAAGAATTGAAAATCAAAAAAAGCTATAAGGCTTAAAAACGCAAAATAGGAGAATGGCAAAAGAAAGTTCGGCACTATCAGTACTTACTTTAAATGTAAATGGATTAAACGCCCCAGTCAAAAGGCAGAATGGATGAAGAGCATGATCCACCTCTGGGCTTTTTATAAGATACTCAGCTGAAATTCAAAGACCTAAGAAAGTTGAAAGTGAAGTAATGAAAACAAATACATAGATATAGATGTAGATACAGATATAGATACAGATATAGATGATATAGATATAGATATAGATATAGTTATAGATATAGATATAGATATTGATCAATCACACAAGTAGTAACCAATGGAGACCTGGAGTAGCTATGCTGATAACAGAGAAAATAGACTTTCACTCGCAGGCTGTTATGAAGGACAAAGAAGTTCATTATATACTGATGAAGGTGTCAATTCAATAAGAAAAGAGAACAGTTATAAATATATATATGCACCTAACAGCAGAGCCCGAAAATATATGTAGCAAATATTGACAGATTTGAAAGGAGAAATAGACAGTTCAATATCAATAGTAGGAGATTTAAATATACCATTTTCAATGATGGATAGAACATCTAGACATAAGGTTGATAAGGAAAGAGAAGACTTGAACAATACTCTAAGCCAGCTAGACTTAACAGACATATATAGAACATTTCATTCAAAAGCAGCAGAATATACATTGTTCTCTAGAGCACATGGATCATTCTCCAGGATAAACCATATGGTATGTGACAAAAGAAGTCTCAATAGATTCAAAAATGTGGAAATCCTACAATGCATCTTCTCTGACCACAATGGACTTACTTACAAATCAGTAACACAGGGAGAAATGGAAAATTCACAGACATGGTGAAATTGAACAACCTATGGGTCAAAGAAGAAATCACAAAAGACATTAGGAAATATCTTGAGGTGAATGAAAATGAAAACACAACATAATCAATACTTACGGGATGCAGCAAAGTCAGGGATGAGAGGAAAATTAATAGTTCTAAATGCTTACATTGAGAAAGAAGAAAAATCTCAAACCAGAGACCTACCATCAAAGATAGTGGATCAATAAAAAGAAGAAAAACCTAAACCCACAGCGAGCAGAAGGAAGGAAATAACAAAGATCAGAGTGGTGATAATTGAGACAGGGTAATGGACAAATTGCAGGAAACAAACTACCTACACTGGCTCTTCCTTTTCATCTGTAACTGAAAAAGGCAAAGAATCGGGATGAGGGAACACCATATAAAATTATACTTAATTGGATGAATTTATCAAAGTCATGGGAAATTGTTGGGTGGTGATGAGGTTAAAAGATGCACTGAGAAAAACTTTGTTGCTGTGAATAAATGAGTACTTTATTCTGCCACAGAATAGATTTCTTATTTTCTGTGAGTGTTTGTCTGAGACTTTAAAATCTATGAAAGAAGTCAGAAACGAGAGTCAGTTAAATTTCCCCATGCAATTTGAACCCAGATGCACCTTCTTCTTAGAAAAATAACTAGCATCTCTCTGAACTAGAATTCCAGGAAGCAAAGTTTGGGGAAACATCATCCTAACACTTTTATAGATTTAAGCTTTAAATCTAGCATCTGTTCCTCTTGATAGTTGGCTGTTTTTTGAGTCATATGTGTGGTTTAATAAAGTTAGAGAGTTAAATGCTTTTATTCTACATCAGCTAAAATATTCACAGACACACCTATTAGACCTGGGTGTAAGGATCCAGGCTCTCCATTTTTCTTTGGTTTGGTGTAGGAATTGAGATGACTGCCTGGGTCCTTCAAGCTCTAACAATTTGTATTTACAATAAAGGAGGTAAAGTTTCAATTCCATGCAAGTATTTCCCCAGGTGAATATCCCTGTCTCTTAACTGTCCCTAAGAACAAGTGTGTTTCCTGGAGACACTTTGATATTAGCCTTCACTGAGATACCCTTGGGAGAAAAATGAAATGTAGGGGGAGGCTGCTAAGTTCCCCCTTTGGAGGATCACAATATACTCTGATCTGCAGGCTCTGAAAGACTTCCAGTTTAAAGTATTTTTTTAAAGGTGAGGATTATACAAGTATTTTTGCACAAGCAAGTTTTCTCCATACAACTCTTTACATGCTCACATGTATGTACTCACACACCATTTTCCATCTGCTCTCCTTAATCAGTAGCCCTTACTAAACCCAGCCTCTGTCCAGCTGTATGCAGCTGGGGGTGGGGTGGGGGGTGGTGATGGAGGTGACGGGGAGCCTGGGCATTTAGTAATTATGGTCTGGCAATTATCAAAATATCAATCTGTAGAATTTGTCTCTTTCCTCATGATAGTCATGGCAATGTTTGCTTCTTTCAGGACTGTCTATATTATTCTCCTTTCCCTTTTCTGGTTTTCATGCAAAATGCAGACATCCGTATAAACCTTAAAAACACGTGGGTTTACGAGTTCCTTAGCAGTGGCTCCACTCCCAGGTGGACTCAGGACACCAGCCCCAGGAACACCATGAGAGCTAGCTTCAAGAATTAGACTGATTTAAAAGAAATACTAACCCTCATTTCCTGAGCTTCTTTACCACCTGTTGGTAACAAAGCAGAGAACCTGTGCAACCCAGAGCAAGTACAAGCCACCTGGGTTTGTGGTTTTAGCCATCTAACATCCTTTGTTCACTGTGACTCAGCAGTATTTTTGAAAGAGGGAGGTTGGACTTACGGGCAGGACTTATTACAGGGGGGAGAAGAGGAGAACTAGCCTTCTGGGAACATTTTGAACAGGAGCCCCTCTGGGCCATTTTAATGTTTGTTATAAACTCTTGTGCTGGGCAGAACACCCCCTGGGCCACAAGGAGGACACACAGCAGGAACTGTCCACGTCTGTCCTTGAGGAAGGGGCTGGTGGCCGAGGGGGGAGGCAGCCTGGGGAGGCAGAGCATGGGCTCCTCATGCCCAGACACACGGCAGTGACACATCGTGGGCACGTGCAAGCAACACACATTTTCCTCAGACGACCCAATTTTCATCTCCCAACAATCCGTGGAATCTGTGTTCATCTCTCCACAGATCCCTGGAACTACTGAACCTGACCAGGAAAACCTGATGCTCACACAGCTGCTAATCCCACAGTCGTCCCTGAGGAGGTGATGGTTATTTGCACATTTGCCTCCCAATATTTACATTTAAACACCTGGGAACTGGCGATCCTGCCCCCCTCTTCACCCCACACCAACCTTCAGATGTTACCTAAATAATTACTATTTCTTGCTTAACTCTGGATCAAATAGTCATAGGTAGTGATATAAAATGTTTTTCATTTCTGATACTGCCAACAAAACAGTAAAGAAGTTCAATGACTCATTGTCCCAACATTTCTGGTCCCTCCTTACATTAGGAATAAATTTATATTAATTCAATTTCCAAAATGGTGATCCCTATGCTAATTTAAAAAGATACTGAAGAAAATACATGACTAGAAAGGAAATCAAGCTTACAAAAAAGTACTTTACTGAATTCTTGACTTGCATTTAAATGTGGTTTAATTTTCATGCCAAACAGGAATATTTGTCTTTGGAAATGTTTAGAAAAATCAAGTTTACAGTAGAGACAGACAAAAAGAACTTTAATGTTTCCTGGCCTCTTCAGAAATTCGTCCAAAAGACTAGCAGTGCATCTCCAAAATATAAAAATGAGAGCATGTGCCAGTGTCTTGAGAAGGAAGAATTTGCTTAAAGAATCAAGAAAAATGGGAAATTCAGAACTCCAGTGTAAAAAGAAACTAAATAAATAGAGTCACTATGGCTAACAGATTGAAAATGGAGCTGGGAGTTCATTTTGGAGATTACTCTTAGGCAAATGCCAGTCAGCTATCACAACTGCCAAAGTATGCAAAGCCTAAAGCAGCAAGGCTTAGATGGAGGCCCCATCACTGGCTTATTCATTCTCTATCTTTAGGGCAAGTCTCAGGCATCTTTATTCTTCTGTGTAACTCTGCAAAATTTTACAATCTGGCCTCTCTCTCTAAGCTAACTCTGTAGGAAACTCACTGCACTCACCCCTATTTGGGACATGACTTCCAGGAGTGTAAATCTCCCCAACAACATGGGACATGACTCCTAGGGATGACTTTGGACCCAGCGTCATGGGATTGAGAAAGCCTTCTTGACCAAAAGGGGGTAAAGTAATTAAACAAAATAAAGTTTCAATAGCTGAGAGATTTCAAATGGAGTTGAGAGGTCATTTTAGAAGTTATTCTTATGCATTATTTAGATATCCCATTTTAGTTTTTAGTGTATTAGAATAGCTAGAAGGAAATACCTGAAACTATTGAACTGTAATCCAATTGCCTTGATTCTTGAAGATGATTGTATAACTATATAGCTTACACTGTGTGACCATGTGATTGTGAAAACCTTGCAACTGGCACTCCCTTTATCCAGTGTATAAAAAGATAAGTGGGAGGTGGGGCAAGATGGCGGACTGGTGAGCTGTGTGTTTTAGTTACTCCTCCAGGAAAGTAGGTAGAAAGCCAGGAACTGCGTGGACTGGACACTACAGAGCAATCTGACTTTGGGCATACTTCATACAACACTCATGAAAACGTGGAACTGCTGAGATCAGCGAAATCTGTAAGTTTTTGTGGCCAGGGGACCCGCGCCCCTCCCTGCCAGGCTCAGTCCCGTGGGAGGAGGGGCTGTCAGCTCCGGGAAGGAGAAGGGAGAACTGCAGTGGCAGCCCTTATCAGAAACTCATTCTACTGATCCAAACTCTAACCATAGATAGACTGAGACCAGACACCAGAGAATCTGAGAGCAGCCAGCCCAGCAGAGAGGAGACAGACATAGAAAAAAACAACACATAAAACTCCAAAATAAAAGCGGAGGATTTTTGGAGTTCTGGTGAACATAGAAAGGGGAAGGGCAGAGCTCAGACCCTGAGGCTCATATGCAAATCCCGAAGAAAAGCTGATCTCTCTGCCCCGTGGACCTTTCCTTAATGGCCCTAATTGCTTTGTCTCTTAGCATTTCAATAACCCATTAGATCTCTGAGGAGGGCCCTTTTTTTTAAATCCTTTTTTCTTTTTCTAAAACAATTACTCTAAGAAGCCCAATACAGAAAGCTTCAAAGACTTGCAATTTGGGCAGGTCAAGACAAGAGCAGAACTAAGAGAGCTCTGAGACAAAAGGCAATAATCCAGCGGCTGAGAAAATTCACTAAACACCACAACTTCCCAAGAAAAGAGGGGTGACCGCTCACAGCCATCATCCTGGTGGACAGGAAACACTCCTGCCCATCGCCAGCCCCATAGCCCAGAGCTGCCCAAAACAACCCAGTGTGACGGAAGCACTTCAAATAACAGGCACACACCACAAAACTGGGTGTGGACATTAGCCTTCCCTGCAACCTCAGCTGATTGTCCCAGAGTGGGAAGGTGGAGCAGTGTGAATTAACAAAGCCCCATTCAGCCATCATTTCAGCAGACTGGGAGCCTCCCTATACAGCCCAGCAGCCCAGAACTGCCCTGGGGGGACGGCACTCACCTGTGACATAGCACAGTCATCCCTCAACAGAGGACCCGGGGTGCACGGCCTGGAAGAGGGGCCCACTTGCAAGTCTCAGGAGCCATACGCCAATACCAAGGACTTGTGGGTCAGTGGCAGAGACAAACTGTGGCAGGACTGAACTGAAGGATTAGACTATTGCAGCAGCTTTAAAACTCTAGGATCACCAGGGAGATTTGATTGTTAGAGCCACCCCCCCTCCCTGACTGCCCAGAAACACGCCCCATATACAGGGCAGGCAACACCAACTACACACGCAAGCTTGGTACACCAATTGGACCCCACAAGACTCACTCCCCCACTCACCAAAAAGGCTAAGCAGGGGAGAACTGGCTTGTGGAGAACAGGTGGCTCGTGGACGCCACCTGCTGGTTAGTTAGAGAAAGTGTACTCCACGAAGCTGTAGATCTGATAAATTAGAGATAAGGACTTCAATTGGTCTACACATCCTAAAAGAACCCTATCAAGTTCAGTAAATGCCAAGAGGCCAAAAACAACAGAAAATTATAAAGCATATGAAAAAAACAGACGATATGGATAACGCAAGCCCAAGCACCCAAATCAAAAGATCAGAGAAGACACAGCACCTAGAGCAGCTACTCAAAGAACTAAAGATGAACAATGAGACCATAGTACGGGAAACAAAGGATATCAAGAAGACCCTAGAAGAGCATAAAGAAGACATTGCAAGACTAAATAAAAAAATGGATGATCTTATGGAAATTAAAGAAACTGTTGACCAAATTAAAAAGATTCTGGACACTCATAGTACAAGACTAGAGGAGGTTGAACAACGAATCAGTGACCTGGAAGATGACAGAATGGAAAATGAAAGCATAAAAGAAAGAATGGGGAAAAAAATTGAAAAAATTGAAATGGACCTCAGGGATATGATAGATAATATGAAACGTCCAAATATAAGACTCATTGGTGTTCCAGAAGGGGAAGAAAAGGGTAAAGGTCTAGGAAGAGTATTCAAAGAAATTGTTGGGGAAAACTTCCCAAATCTTCTAAACAACATAAATACACAAATCATAAATGCTCAGCGAACTCCAAATAGAATAAATCCAAATGAACCCACTCCGAGACATATTCTGATCACACTGTCAAACACGGAAGAGAAGGAACAAGTTCTGAAAGCAGCAAGAGAAAAGCAATTCACCACATACAAAGGAAACAGCATAAGACTAACCAGTGACTACTCAACAGCCACCATGGAGGCGAGAAGGCAGTGGCATGATATATTTAAAATTCTGAGTGAGAAAAATTTCCAGCCAAGAATACTTTATCCAGCAAAGCTCTCCTTCAAATTTGAGGGAGAGCTTAAATTTTTCACAGACAAACAAATGCTGAGAGAATTTGCTAACAAGAGACCTGCCCTACTGGAGATACTCAAGGGAGCCCTACAGACAGAGAAACAAAGAAAGGACAGAGAGACTTGGAGAAAGGTTCAGTACTAAAGAGATTTGGTATGGGTACAATAAAGGATATTAATAGAGAGAGGGGAAAAATATGACAAACATAAACCAAAGGATAAGATGGCTGATTCAAGAAATGCCTTCACGGTTATAATGTTGAATGTAAATGGATTAAACTCCCCAATTAAAAGATATAGATTCGCAGAATGGATCAAAAAAAATGAACCATCAATATGTTGCATCTAAGAGACTCATCTTAGACACAGGGACACAAAGAAACTGAAAGTGAAAGGATGGAAAAAAATATTTCATGCAAGCTACAGCCAAAAGAAAGCAGGTGTAGCAATATTAATCTCAGATAAAATAGACTTTAAATGCAGGGATGTTTTGAGAGACAAAGAAGGCCACTACATACTAATAAAGGAGCAATTCAACAAGAAGAAATAACAATCGTAAATGTCTATGCACCCAATCAAGGTGCCACAAAATACATGAGAGAAACACTGGCAAAACTAAAGGAAGCAACTGATGTTTCCACAATAATTGTGGGAGACTTCAAGACATCACTCTCTCCTATAGACTGATCAACCAGACAGAAGACCAATAAGGAAATTGAAAACCTAAACAATCTGATAAATGAATTAGATTTAATAGACATATACAGGACATTACATCCCAAATCACCAGGATACACATACTTTTCTAGTGCTCATGGAAATTTCTCCAGAATAGATCATATGCTGGGACATAAAACAAGCCTCAATAAATTTAAAAAGATTGAAATTATTCAAAGCACATTCTCTGACCACAATGGAATACAATTAGAAGTCAATAATCATCAGAGACTTAGAAAATTCACAAATACCTGGAGGTTAAACAACACACTCTTAAACAATCAGTGGGTTAACGAAGAAATAGCAAGAGAAATTGCTAAATATATACAGACGAATGAAAATGAGAACACAACATACCAAAACCTATGGGATGCAGCAAAAGCAGTGCTGAGGGGGAAATTTATAGCACTAAACGCATATATTAAAAAAGAAGAAAGAGCCAAAATCAAAGAACTAATGGATCAACTGAAGAAGCTAGAAAATGAACAGCAAACCAATCCTAAACCGAGTAGAAGAAAAGAAATAACAAGGATTAAAGCAGAAATAAATGACATAGAGAACAAAAAAACAATAGAGAGGATAAATATCACCAAAAGTTGGTTCTTTGAGAAGATCAACAAGATTGACAAGCCCCTAGCTAAACTGACAAAATCAAAAAGAGAGAAGACCCATATAAACAAAATAATGAATGAAAAAGGTGACATAACTGCAGATCCTGAAGAAATTAAAAAAATTATAAGAGGATATTATGAACAACTGTATGGCAACAAACTGGATAATGTGGAAGAAATGGACAATTTCCTGGAAACATATGAACAACCTAGACTGACCAGAGAAGAAATAGAAGACCTCAACCAACCCATCACAAGCAAAGAGATCCAATCAGTCATCAAAAATCTTCCCACAAATAAATGCCCAGGGCCAGATAGCTTCACAGGGGAATTCTACCAAACTTTCCAGAAAGAACTGACACCAATCTTACTCAAACTCTTTCAAAACATTGAAGAAAATGGAACACTACCTAACTCATTTTATGAAGCTAACATCAATCTAATACCAAAACCAGGCAAAGATGCTACAAAAAAGGAAAACTACTGCCCAATCTCCCTAATGAATATAGATGCAAAAATCCTCAACAAAATACTTGCAAATCAAATCCAAAGACACATTAAAAAAATCATACACCATGACCAAGTGGGGTTCACTCCAGGCATGCAAGGATGGTTCAACATAAGAAAATCAATCAATGTAGTACAACACATTAAAAATTTGAAAGGGAAAAATCAATTGATCATCTCAATAGATGCTGAAAAAGCATTTGACAAAATCCAACATCCGTTTTTGATAAAAACACTTCAAAAGGTAGGAATTGAATGAAACTTCCTCAACATGATAAAGAGCATATATGAAAAACCCACAGCCAGCATAGTACTCAATGGTGAGAGACTGAAAGCCTTCCCTCTAAGATCAGGAACAAGACAAGGATGCCCGCTATCACCACTGTTATTCAACACTGTGCTGGAAGTGCTAGCCAGGGCAATCCAGCAAGACAAAGAAATAAAAGGCATCCAAATTGGAAAAGAAGAAGTAAAACTGTCATTGTTTGCAGATGATATGATCTTATATCTAGAAAACCCTGAGAAATCTACGATACAGCTACTAGAGCTAATAAACAAATCTAGCAAAGTAGCGGGATACAAGATTAATGCACATAAGTCAGTAATGTTTCTATATGCTAGAAATGAACAAACTGAAGAGACACTCAAGAAAAAGATACCATTTTCGATAGCAACTAAAAAAATCAAGTACCTAGGAATAAACTTAACCAAAGATGTAAAAGACCTATACAAAGAAAACTACATAACTCTACTAAAAGAAATAGAAGGGGACCTTAAAAGATGGAAAAATATTCCATGTTCATGGATAGGAAGACTAAATGTCATTAAGATGTCAATTCTACCCAAACTCATCCACAGATTCAATGCAATCCCAATCAAAATTCCAACAACCTACTTTGCAGACTTGGAAAAGTTAGTTATCAAATTTATTTGGAAAGGGAAGATGCCTCAAATTGCTAAAGACACTCTAAAAAAGAAAAACAAAGTGGGAGGACTTACACTCCCTGACTTTGAAGCTTATTATAAAGCCACAGTTGCCAAAACAGCATGGTACTGGCACAAAGATAGACATATAGATTAATGGAATCAAATTGAGAATTCGGAGATAGACCCTCAGATCTATGGCCGACTGATCTTTGATAAGGCCCCCAAAGTCACTGAACTGAGCCATAATGGTCTTTTCAACAAATGGGGCTGGGAGAGTTGGATATCCATATCCAAAAGAATGAAAGAGGACCCCTACCTCACCCCCTACACAAAAATTAACTCAAAATGGACCAAAGATCTCAATATAAAAGAAAGTACCATAAAACTCCTAGAAGATAATGTAGGAAAACATCTTCAAGACCTTGTATTAGGCGGCTACTTCCTAGACTTTACACCCAAAGCACAAGCAACAAAAGAAAAAATAGATAAATGGGAACTCCTCAAGCTTAGAAGTTTCTGCACCTCAAAGGAATTTCTCAAAAAGGTAAAGAGGCAGCCAACTCAATGGGAAAAAATTTTTGGAAACCATGTATCTGACAAAAGACTGTTATCTTGCATATATAAAGAAATCCTACAACTCAATTACAGTAGTACAGACAGCCCAATTATAAAATGGGCAAAAGATATGAAAAGACAGTTCTCTGAAGAGGAAATACAAATGGCCAAGAAACACATGAAAAAAATTTCAGCTTCACTAGCTATTAGAGAGATGCAAATTAAGACCACAATGAGATACCATCTAACACCGATTAGAATGGCTGCCATTAAACAAACAGGAAACTACAAATGCTGGAGGGGATGTGGAGAAATTGGAACTCTTATTCATTGTTGGTGGGACTGTATAATGGTTCAGCCACTCTGGAAGTCAGTCTGGCAGTTCCTTAGAAAACTAGAAATAGAGTTACCATTCGATCCAGCGATTGCACTTCTCAGTATATATCCGGAAGATCGGAAAGCAGTGACACGAACAGATATCTGCACGCCAATGTTCATAGCAGCATTATTCACAATTGCCAAGAGATGGAAACAACCCAAATGTCCTTCAACAGATGAGTGGATAAATAAAATGTGGTATATACACACGGTGGAATACTACAGGGCAGTAAGAAGGAACGATCTCGTGAAACATATGACAACATGGATGAACCTTGAAGACGTAATGCTGAGCAAAATAAGCCAGGCACAAAAAGAGAAATATTATATGCTACCACTAATGTGAACTTTGAAAAATGTAAAACAAATGGTTCATAATGTAGAATGTAGGGGAACTAGCAATAGAGAGCAATTAAAGAAGGGGGAACAATAATCCAAGAAGAACAGATCAGCTATTTAACGTTCTGGGGATGCCCAGGAATGACTATGGTCTGTTAATTTCTGATGGATATAGTAGGAACAAGTTCACAGACATGTTGCTATATTAGGTAACTTTCTTGGGGTAAAGTAGGAACATGTTGGAAGTTAAGCAGTTATCTTAGGTTAGTTGTCTTTTTCTTACTCCCTTGTTATGGTCTCTTTGAAATGTTCTTTTATTGTATGTTTGTTTTCTTTTTAACTTTTTTTCATACAGTTGATTTAAAAAAGAAGGGAAAGTTAAAAAAAAAAAAACAAAAAAGAAAAAACAAGGAAAAAAAGATGTAGTGCTCTCTTGAGGAGCCTGTGGAGAATGCAGGGGTATTCGCCTACCCCACCTCCATGGTTGCTAACATGACCACAGACATAGGGGGCTGGTGGTTTGATGGGTTGAGCCCTCTACCATAGGTTTTACCCTTGGGAAGACGGTTGCTGCAAAGGAGAGGCTAGGCATCCCTATAATTGTGCCTAAGAGCCTCGTCCCGAATGCCTCTTTGTTGCTCAGATGTGGCCCTCTCTCTCTGGCTAAGCCAACTTGAAAGGTGAAATCACTGCCCTCCCCCCTACGTGGGATCAGACACCCAGGGGAGTGAATCTCCCTGGCAACGTGGAATATGACTCCCGGGGAGGAACGTAGACCTGGCATCGTGGGACGGAGAACATCTTCTTGACCAAAAGGGGGATGTGAAAGGAAATGAAATAAGCTTCAGTAGCAGAGAGATTCCAAAAGGAGCCAAGAGGTCACTCTGGTGGGCACTCTTACGCACACTTTAGACAACCCTTTTTAGGTTCTAAAGAATTGGGGTAGCTGGTGGTGGATACCTGAAACTATCAAACTACAACCCAGAACCCATGAATCTCGAAGACAGTTGTATAAAAATGTAGCTTATGAGGGGTGACAATGGGATTGGGAAAACCATAAGGACCACACTCCACTTTGTCTAGTTTATGGATGGATGAGTAGAAAAATAGGGGAAGGAAAGAAACAGACGAAGGTACCCAGTGTTCTTTTTTACTTCAATTGCTCTTTTTCACTCTACTTATTATTCTTGTTATTTTTGTGTGTGTGCTAATGAAGGTGTCAGGGATTGATTTAGGTGATGAATGTACAACTATGTAATGGTACTGTGAACAATCGAAAGTACGATTTGTTTTGTATGACTGCATGGTATGTGAATATATCTCAATAAAATGAAGATAAAAAAAACAAATGCAAATAAGGAGGCACAAAAAAAAAAGATAAGTAAGAAAATAAAGACAAAAAATAAATAAATAATAGGGAGTGATAAGGATTATGGGATGTTTTGGGTGTTCTTTTTAATTTTTATTCCTTTTTTTGGAGTAACAAAAATGTTCAAAAATTGATTGTGGTGATGAATGCACAACTGTATGATGATACCATGAACCATTGATTGTACACTGTGGATGATTGTATGGTATGTGAATATATCTCAATAAAATTGCATTAAGAAATTCCATACATCTTCTGGACATCTGCATACTAGAGATTATACACAAGTATTAAGTATTAGTTAAAGATTAAAACTTACATGTAGGTACTACTATAAGTTATATGCATGATCAAGTCCCGATGGTCATTCCTTCCTTCATATAACAATATTCATGGACAGATACTATGTGTCATCATTCTAAATGGCTGGAATATACCAGTCAACAAAAGAACTCTCACTGTCTCCACTCTTCAGATGCAGAATCTAAGGCATGGAGCTTCCAGGACCATGTGCTCTAGTGGATCTCAACCTCTACTCAGTACTGCCCCTCACATCATGACTCCCTCAGGTATTCTTGGCACAGACCCGGAAGTGTCCTGCACCTGCTTACCTGTTACAAGTTCCCCATAAATGACAGCTTCACAATTTTCCAACTGCAACTGGAAAAGGGGAACATGGCACCAAATGAAGTATGATAGATAATCATAAACCAGCAGGAAGGAGACACTCTTCCATTGTATCCATATACCAATTTTTCCATTCATCAGCTAATGGGCAATTGGATTATTTCCATTTTTTGGCTAGTATGAATAAGGGTGCTATGAATATTTGCATACAAGTCTTTGTGTGAACACAAGCTTTCATTTCTCTAGGGTGAATACCTAGGCATGGAATTGGTGGGTCATATGATAGTGTTTATTTAGATTGCTTAGAAACGACCCACTGTTTTCTAATGTGATTGTACCATTTTATATTCCCACCAACCACAGATGATGGTTCCTCTCCCAGTCCCTGGGCCATACAGACCAGCCTTGTCCTGGTTTTTATTAGTTTTCTTGCTTTGTTGTTTGTGCCCACTGGTGCTTCTATTTGTGAGCTTCTCCAACACCCAGGCTGGAAAAAATAGGAGACAAAAATGAATCCCAGAGAAATCACTTCCCAGTCGTTTCTCGAAACCTGAGGTCTAGGTTCCTAGACAGTCCACCTGCTTTTCTCTATCATTCAGAATCTTCTGATGCTTTTATGTATAATAGGGATGGAGGAATAGCGTGAAATGTGGCACTCACTTTTTCTGGCACCAGCAGCCAGTGTAGTGGTGAAGAGAACGGACAACTCTGGGGCCACACAGCTTAGGTTCCAATTGTGGCTTTACCATTTCCTAGCTACACGATTGGTCCCCAGTTACCTGATTTGTGAAAGGGGGCTGTTGTAACAATTAAATAATTGCAGGCATGTAAGAACCTAGAACATTTCTGAGCATGCGATAAACATATAAGGCTGTCATCATTGCTGTGTCTGAATCCAAAACCTGTTTCTTGTCCTTGACACTCTTCTGCTCCCCTGGTAATGACGCTCATCCAAGTCATCGATATTTCCAGGTGTGGAGATGAGATCCATAGAGCTAACCCCTGGGCTCTGACTGTACATGACCCATGCTGACAACTTTATAATTCACATTCCACACAGGAAATAAAGTAAATGACTTATCTGTTTTAAGTACCTTTTTACTTTTGCATCCTCAGTAGCTAACTTATTGCCAGTAGGAATTCAGAAAATATTTGATGGATGAACTAATACAATGGTGTCACATTTCTCCAAGTCATGCGGGCAAGTAACCTCATGGTCATCCTAAAGTCGTAGAGTGTTAGAGTTAAAAGGGAGCTGACTGTTCAACCAAATGAAAACACATTAAAACAATGGTGATGATAACTAACCCTTTTGAAAGCTGAGTATAAACAACACATATTAACTCACAAAAATAACATTAAATAGAAGCTACAGTGATGGCCATTTTACAGATGGGGAAACTGAGTCAGAAAAGTAAGGCAGTTTCCCTAGACTTACCCAGGAGGTGCCTGGATTCAGTGTTTTTTGTTTGGTTTGAGATTTTTAAAATGGAAGTCAGGTGAGTCTACTCAGAACAGTGTTTACTGTAATCTCTAGTTGATGATGTCATCACCATCGGTCCATGCAGAGCCCTTTTTACTTTGTTTATTATTATTTTTATAAAACAATATAATAAATAACTATGAATTAGAATCAGTGTTTAACCCAATATATATGGATTTGTAATTTAAGGTCTACAGAGGGTTAGTGAATTTTCCAGGGTCACACATCTATTTTGTGGATCCAGGGTTTAAACCCATGTTTCCTGAATTCTGAGCTGGGTTTCCTAACTGCTCTTCCTTCTTATCTTTTCTATTTCCTTCCTTCATGTCTCTCTCTCCTTCACATTTTCTCTCTCTCTTTCCCTCTCTCTCTCTCTCATTCTTTCTGACACTCTAGAGAAGATGAGAGAGGGACGTGATGTTCTGGAAGGGAGCGATGTGACAGGACAGGATTTGTGAGCTAATTAATGAGTGCGTCAACAGTATTTATTTACTACTTAATGATATTTTACCCCAGAGGCGCTCAAGGTTTGAAGGAGCTGTGTAAAGGTAAGCTTGCCTACAACATACCTTCAAAGGGACCATGAAATGGTGCTTGAATCTCCTCCATGGCAGAAGGAACACTTCTTCTGAGGGCAATTTATTTGGGTAGCTGTACCTACAAGATTTGTCTTCTTAACGGTTATCCCAAATCTCTTTCCCTATAGCTGCCCTTCCTTTCTCTCAGATTAAATGTATCAGACTGAAAAGAATCAATCTGATCCTATATTTCCCAGAGACTAGTTCATAGACTACTAGTACCAGAATCTCAGGTTGTTCCTGTAAAAATGCCTATCTGGACCTCTTTGTTGCTCAAATGTGGCCCTCTCTGTCTAGCTATGCCAACTTGGTGAGTAAAATCACTGCCCTCCCCTCTACGTGGGACCTGACTCCCAGGGGTGTAAATCTCCCTGGCAACACAGAATGACTCCCGGGGATGAATCTAGACCCGACATCGTGGGATTGAGAACTTCTTGACCAAAAAGGGGAATGCAAGATGAAACGAAATAAAGTTTCAGTGGCTGAGAGATTTCAAATGGAGTCGAGAGGTCACTCTGGTAGGCATTCTTATGCACTATATAGAGAACCCTTTTTAGGTTTTAATGTATTGGAATAGCTAGAAGTAAATACCTGAAACTATCAAACTGCAACCCAGTAGCCTTGACTCCCGAAGACGATTGTATAACAATGTAGCTTACAAGGGGTAACAGTGTGATTGTGAAAGCCTTGTGGATTGCACTCCCCTGTATCCAGTGTATGGATGAATGAGTAGAAAAATGGGGACAAAAACACTAAGGGAAAAATAGGGTGGGATGATTTGGGTGTTCTTTTTTTTACTCTTTTTCTTTGTTGTTGTTATTTTCACTTTTTCTGGTACAAGGAAAATGTTCAAAAAAATAGATTGGGGTGATGAATGAACAACTATATGATGGTACTGTGAACAACCAATTGTACACTTTGGATGATTGTATGGTATGTGAATATATCTCAATAAAATTGAATTAAAAATGCCTGTTTGAGGGCTCTATCCCAAATATGATATAACAGCCTCTATGGAGGTGAGGCCTAGGAATCTATGTTTATTAAGCACTTCCAGGAAATTGGCATAATCCAGTTAGTGGTTTGAGTGAACCAGTGGTCTAATCAGTTCTAACATGAAATCCATTAAGTGTTTGAACAGACCTCTTCCAGTAGTTTCTTCTTCTACCAAATAAACAGCTCTCACTTCAGATAATCTCTATACCAAATTTTTAATGCTTTCATTATCCTGGTTCTCTCCTTCAATGTATTTCCCATACCTTGTAGTTTTTGTCATCTGCAACGTTGATAAACATATCCTGTCAGCTTTTATTCAAGGCGGTGATCAACAAAATGAGGCTGAAGACAAAGGACTGTGCATCTTTATAGAAAATCATCCTGTAGGCTAAGATTAGCCAATTAATCTCTTTTATTTTAACTATTCAATATCTAACCCAACTAATTCTCTTATCTCAGGTTCACCTGTCTCCATGCTCCTGAAAAAACTGGTTGAAATTAAAATACACCAGGCCAACTGCAAGTCCATGTCCCATCTGATCAATGCCATAGAATGAAATGAGCTTATTTTGGCATGATTATTGCTGAGGTAAAGTGTACATTGGTTCCAGGTCATTAAACTTCCTCCTTCCAAGTCCACAAAAACCATTCACTTGATAATTAATGCTAAAATTTTGTCAGAAATTGTCCTGCTTATTTATTTTCCATTTGCCATAAATTGTATTGCATACTTATTTGTCATTTGCATTGTCTTCATTTCCCTTATTTGAAGTTAGAATTATTTTTTCCTATATCTGGTGTGGTAAAACACTTTCCAGATCATCAATGGTAGTTCGTCAATGTCATTTGCACAGCTTCAGAACCAAAGGAGGTGATTTGTCCAGGCCCAAATATTTGAACTAATTTTGGCCTATATCATTAACAAAATACCATTTGCAAAATTTTCCTATCTGTGAATGTGCTGTGTTCCCTCTGCCAATGCACATATCTGAGTCCATCTTTTCTGCCTAATTACCTGCACCCCCTCCCTGGCCATGGGCCACAGTCACCCCTCTGTCCCAGACATCCAGGTCTCTGATGTTCTGAGCTGCTCAAAGGGAGCCCCTGTAGTGTTGGGTTTCCTTTCGACATGTGCCTCAGCTCCCCAACAAATGCCATGAATTTTCATGTTCCTCAAAGTGCTAAGGAAACACTGACACACACCTGCTAACTACTGCTTTATTAACAGGATGAAAGCCCCATCCTTGATCTTACCCCAGGAATGTCTGAAAATTGCTCTTATTTCCCTGGCTCTTCCCTCAATCTCTAGGCAAATCATAGTTTGGCCCTAAGGAAAGAAGGCAACTAAACAGAAGTTAACAGAGAAAGAGACTGGAGGAGGTATGGATATTTGGACAAAATTAAATTTTTATGTATTATTTTTTCAAAGCCATATGTATTTAATGCTTTCCTATAGAGTTGACTCTAGGTGAGTGTGAGTTGCTTGGCAGCATAGATTTAATCAGAGGTGATGCCGCTAATCACCAGCATCTGAGACATTTCTCGCATCGCTCTGCACACACAGGAGCTCCTGGTAGAAGGCATGGCGGAGGGCTCCCTGCTAATATTCTTCAGTGAATGGGTACTCAGGGTGGCCAATGGCACTAAAATGAGAAAGAACAGAGGGTAATGTGGATGAGTGATTGTATTTCTAGGGTGACACAAACATTATTTCTGTGAAGCTGACATTAAGGTAAAAATTTTAAATTTTATTTCCTGGCTATTTATAAAACGTACCTTTCTAACTTCCATTTACATGATGTTATAACAAAGTTGCTCTTAAAAAATAATTATGTAATCATATTATATTCCCATGCATGGAATTTAAGACACATCAACAGAATACTGCATATATTCAAATACATTCTCTTCCCTTAGTACCATCTGTAAACACAGCAAAGCAGTTTCCTGGTTCTTTAAATTTTGATTTCCCACTGAAAGCAGAAACTCATTCTGCCTTGTTATGATCAAGAACTCTAGCTATGCTTTGCTGATAGCAATTTTACTTCCATTTTATTTATTCATTAATTTATACTAACCGACCATTACATGCGACAGATTGTGTAAGATTCACAGATGGATAAAATGACATGGAAAGAAGTGACCCCATATCCCAGGGGATTACTATACCCTAAGGGAGCTCTCTAAATAATAATAACAATACCTAATACAAAGTGATGGGAAAATGATTATGACTAAAATATTTAGTTGGAGGTAAGATGTACTGGTTTCTTGTCAGTCTCTTGTTCTTTTTGCATTAGATCCCAATTTTATTCTTCATTTTTCTCTATCCTAAAATGAATCACATGATAATAATATATCTATCAATTTTTGCATACCTAAGGACTTAATGTAATTATTACCCTTTACATACATTATGATATGATTATTCTATGATTAAACTCCCAATAGCTTTCCATAATTTATATTGCATGTCCTTTTTACAAACCTAGAATCTGAAGGCACAAATGAATAGTACTTATTGGCTATAAATTCCCTATAACAATACATATTTTCCCTCCATACTGTCCTTTCCGTTTTAAATCTGTATTTTCTTAATCTAATTCATCTCCACTGAGATTTCCATAACTCAGAAAATTAAACCCAGCAGTTCTTACCCACCTCATCAAGGCCAGCCTTGCAAGAGGAAAATGCAAAATGCAGTGTTTGGGACCTGCAATAACATGAGTTGCAAAGGAAGGGAGCAATTTGAAAACTATTAAAGACATCAAATTTACACGACTTAGTGAATAGTCACATTTTAGGGGTGATGGGAATTTCTGATTGAACACAGGAATGATGGAGAACCTCTTGTCATGACGAGAAACAGCAGATTTGGGAGAAGAAGATCCTTGATAAGTTTTGCAAACATTAATTGATCTACATTTGTAATTTCCATAGTGTATTTCAACCATATTGTTGGAGGAATGAGAGTCCTACAGGGAAGGTGGAGATTCATCAATGACATTGGTTTGCTCTGGGAAGTGATATGGAGTGAAGGGTGCAGAGGAGTGTGTGTGGAGGTACAAGTTGACCGTGGCACCACTCAGCATCTTCCTGAATCAATAAATACAGCTCTGGAGTGAATTCAGTTTGAGTGTTGCAAGAAAGCTCCTGTCCCATCCTTGTCTCGTACTGGCTTCTGCCTTCCTGTTGTTAAGGCAAATTTTCAGAGGTCTCCTCTTTTCTTCAGTAGAAAAAAAATGAAGCAATATTTAAATTAACTTACAAATCATAATTAACATAGCGAAGATTTCGGTTTACTCCATCTAAGACCTTCATGTCCTCTGGTGTCAGCTGGAAATCAAAAACCTATGAGGGAAGTAGGAAAGTATTTATTATATATACATCATATAACTGTCCATCTGTACAAACCAAATAAGTCATTATTATAAACAAATGGAATTACAGTGAGTCTGGTATAAAATTAATAAACGAAAATCAGTAAATATCCAAATAGTACACAAAACCATCAGAAATTTTAAAATAGAAGAAAAGTCCATTTGTAATGACAACAATGAGATATGTTACCTAGGTCTCTATTTAACAGGATGTGTTGAAGGGATTTCGGAAGAACATTCTAAACTACTCTTAGGGAACATATCAAAAGTTGACCACATTGAAAGAAATAATGTTATCTCATATAGAAAGACTTGACAGTATAAAAATGTCATTTGTAATAAATTAATCTCTCCTTTATCATAGTGCAAATATTCCAAAAAATTTATGGAGGCGAGAGGTAGTGTTGATATAGATAAGACACTGCTGTCCCAGGTACGGGCACATGTAGGACCATCTCTGGCAAATCAAGACTTATAGTTTCCCTAGCTTAAAAACATTTGCCAAACTCCATGACTGAGCACCTTTGTGTATATTTTGTTTTCTATCTCCTGACTGAAAAGATGCAAACAGAAACAGACTGGAGTGTTCCTGGTATTGAAAATTTAATAGAAGATCCTGTACCTTAAACTTCAGGCCCTAAAATGCTGTATAACCCAGACAAGCATAAACTTCCCCAGAGGACTACAACAAAATTGTCTGCTTCAAATATTAGTATTGAGGTGTGATGGGGGTGAAATCACTGCTGCGATTTGGATTCACTAGTTAGCCCTTGTGCATATTTGCACCTGAGTGCAAATTGCTCAGTGGTCCAAAGATGCTTAAACTTTGAAATTAACATCGTGTTTCATGGACTGGTAGTGCCCTCATCTGGAGAATCCACCTTAATCGAAAGCCTCAAGAGATTCCAACAAATAAAATTACATGGCAAATGAGGATCTCACAGGTGAAAACAGTCAAACAATGACAGTAATAAGTCATCATAAGTAAGTATACACAGAAATAAGAGACAACAGAAACTGACCCTCAAGGATTATGAATATTGGCATTGATATACAATGAAATAACTTTATTAGCTGTACTTGAAAAAATTCAGAGAGCCAAGAAATTCTATAAAATATTTTAAAAGATTGTCAAAAGGATTATCAGAATTTCTAGAAAAAAATTTGATGTTAGAAATACAGAAGACAAATTTAGTAGACTATCAGACACACCTGAAATGAGTTTTAGTCAACTAGAAGTAGGACCTAGGAAGTTATCCAGAAGACTGTACAAAGAGACCAACAGACGGGAAAATAAAAATGCTTCAGAGAGACAAAGGATTGAGTATAATGTTTTAGGTTATTTCTAATCAGAGTTCCTGACAGAGGAGAGAGAATGAATGAGATGTGTATCATAGAAATATTCAGAGATAGTGATAGAGAGGATAAGTAGCAGATAGGTATAGAAAGAGAATGCAGAAGTGTTAATATTTTAACAACTGATAGTTGTAGATAACAGGGCTTTATTACAGTATTTTTTCAAATTGGCCTAACATTTGTAAATTTTGAAAATAGAAATTTAGGAAAAATTATGAAAAAATTAGCAAAATTATCCATGAATAAATCTAGCAAAAATACATCAATGAATTTATGGAGAAAATTTTGATTTTGTTAAAAGGTATTAAAGAACCCATAAATAATTGGAAATTCCCATAATGATCACGAATTGGAATTTTCAATATTGTAAGGAAGTCCCCTGTCTACAATTTGATCTACAGTTCCAATACTTCTCATGCAAAAACTTACTTTTTTATGGAACTTGATGATATAAAAGAACAAATAGTCAAGGCCAGTCAAGACATTCTTAGAGAGAAACAAGGAAAGTGGAAAAAATTATTACCATTTTGGATGGCAAGATTTATCTTCCATCCAAATTAAGACAAGTGAAATCTAAATAGGCAAATTGAGAGAAGAGAGAGTTCAGAAACAGAGATGACAGCAAGCATTTGTGGGAAACTATGAAATTTTCAATAATTGGTGTTTGGACATTTGCATAATGTTTAAAATTATAAATACACACATATATATGCCTATATACATATATATATACACATACATGCATATAATTGGGTATTTATTTGAATTCTTATTTCATATGCTAAAAATCAATTCCAGGTGTGTTAACACACAAATTTGAAAGGAAATAATATAATACTTTTACTTATAATATAGAAGAATATTGCCTGGTGCTCAAGGTAGGAAGGACACAACAATCATAAACCACATGTGAAATGCATGATGAATTTGCCTACAGTACAGCAAGAACTTTGATGAAAACATATCCTCTAGAAAATGAAAACTAAACACAAATTGGGAGGAGATTTTTCACCAAATGCATGTTCAGATGACAAAGAATTAATGTCCTGAAAATATAAATGTGGTAGATTCATTACAAATTTGGCCCCAGACTTTCTCCTCTCTCTGTATCCACACCTTTTCTAAAGTGGACTTTGCAGCTCCTCCTGTAAGGAGGTTGTGTCCATTTCTTCTCCTCCTGGATCTGACCTGTCCTTATGATTGCTTTGACCAATATTTGAAGAATTGAATTTTACTAACTTGGAGAAGCAGTGATGTGTCAATTTTCAGCCTTGACCTGAAAAGGCTTTGCACGCATATACTCAGTCCCTTGGAAATTTACCACTGTTGTGAGTTGAAGCCTTGGCTAGTTGGCTAGAGGGGGAAACCTAGGTGGAGAAGAGAAGACCCATGCCTGAAAATAGCCCAGTCACCCTCTTGAAGCAGAGCAGCCTGGCTGCCCTGCACTTACTGCAATTAACAAGAGAACCCAGCCGTGAACAGAACTGTTCAGTTGAGCCCAGCATAAACTGTGAATTAACAGTCATGAATGAAGCGTTTTTTATATTAAGCATCTGAGTTTTAGGGTGGTTGGATAGGAAGCAATAGCTAATGATATAAAAATAATCCCCTAAAGTAAATAAAAAATACTCAACTTATAAAAATGTGTAAATTAAGCTCTGTTAGTGTTGAAGGAAATGAAAAAAACACACTGAAGTGCTATCCTATATCCAATAGATTGGCAAGAAAATAGAAAAGTTAAGAATGTTGAGTGTTGGCTAAAATGTGAAGCAAAGGGTTATCTCTTACGTGACCCATAAGGGTGTATATAGGAAAAAATCACTTATGAAAGGTTTCTTATAATCAAATAAATATGAACTGTATGTAGAAGTAAAAATGAACAAACTACGAACACATGCATGAACATGGATGATTCTCATTCATGTGCTGTTAACTAAACAAAGCAAGTAATAGAAGAACATAGTTTCAGTCCACTTATACAAAGCTCAAAAAGTCAAAATGAAAGATATACTAAGTGATACACTCTTGGGTAGTATATTGTAAAAATAATCAAGGGTCCTAGAGTTTTCATATTCTTTACTATTATTTTAGATATAAATGTATGCCTAAGATACATTTTGTGTTTCTGTTCTATTTCAGTTTTAGAAAGGTTGTGGCAAGTAGACTCACTCAACTCACTGCTCAACTCTAAAGCACTCAATTGAAATCAAAATTTATATCCTTTCAAATCAAAATGAAAAATTGTGTCTCTGAAACCAAAATTTTTTTGAAAAGTGTATACCATTCTGCATACCCTGTATTAATTTTTAAAGAAGGTATATACTTAGGGAATGTCTGGGAAGTAGGATAGGAAAAGGCTAAGAGATACCAACATGGAGAAAAAGATGAAGCATTTGGAAGACTGAGGAACAGATAGGAAGAGAGTTTCTTTTCACTCTATAGCTTTTCATACTGTTTAAATTTTTAACATAATTTTAAAAACCAAGTCATTAAAAGTGTCAAATATCAGAGATGAGAAGAACATTTAGTCTTGATGGAACCTTTCCTATAGGAACTCAGGGAGGAGGAGACTGCTCTCAGCACCAGCAGTAAGCTGGGGATTATTCATTTCTTTGGTTAGGTTGTCACTTCTGGCTCAGAGCTGTCAACTAGGTCCCGGCAAAAGTAACCTAGGGATTTGGAGATAGAAAATCTCTAATCCAATGGACTTATTTTAGAAATGAAAAGAATGAAATGTCACTTGAACAGGTTATAGGGTAAATGATAGAAATAAAACTAGAATCCTAACTGGCTTCTGCACAACCCTCTTTCCATAGCCATCATGCCTGTCTTGATGTTGAAGAAGAAGGAGAAAATTATTGGGAATGTAAATGGGACGTGTGCATAGGAAAATAGGGAAATCAACACGGCCCAAGATGTGTTGCGGTGCTTACAAAGCAGAACACATGGGGGATAATATTGAGGCCTCCTGGGCACACAGCCCTGCTCCTCACCTGCATGTTCTCTCTGATCCGCTTCTCATTGAAGCTCTTGGCCAGGACCACGACCCCACGCTGGATCTGGTAGCGAAGGGCAATCAGGGCTGGGGTGCGCTTGTGCTTTTTGGCGATGTCACAGAGAACTGGGTCATCCAAAAGCCTAGGTGAGTTCTGGTCCACCCTGGGAGGAAGGCAGAAAGGCTGAATATCTTTGACTCTGTATCCAATTTATTAGGAAACTCCTACCAGACCAACGTGATTTATCCTAGAACAGTGAGTCTCAAAATGTGGTTGATGGACCAGCAGCATTATATCACCTGGGAACTTATTAGAAATGCAAATTCTAGGACTTCCCTCCAGATCTGTTGATTCAGAGCCCCAGATGTGGCATCCAGCAATCTGTGTTTTATCAAGCCCTCCAGGTCATTTTTAAGTATGCTGGACATTGTGCAAATGGTTCCAGAACCTTTGAATTTTTCCTTTCCTACTTCCCTGTGGTTGTGTTTCTTCCCTTTGTATTGCTCTAGAAGAAGGATGAGAAACTGAATGGGAAAAAAGAAAAGGAAAGATTTGGATAATTCTTATTTTATCTTTTCTAACATACTCCTGAAAATCATGTAGGCTCCAAATGAGAACTGTTCATTCTCATCATGAAGTATGATGTATCATATTTCAATAGAAGATTTAAAAAGGTTTTTCAGATGGTATTTGAGTTCTATCCTCATATATCTGAGTATTACATATTATGTGCTGAATTCAGAGATAAAGGAACTGAAGAAGATGTTGCTTCATCTGTCAAAATTATGACTTTAACTTATGCCTTTGGTCTCAACTTTCAGATTATGAATATGTTTTAATGCAGATATGTCTTATTAAATAAACTATAAGCAGATACATCCAATGTAAAAGCAATAGGCTGGATTATGGCATTTAAAGGGGGAGTAGTTCTGCTGTCCCCATTCCATTTGCACCTAGAGTTGCGAGTTATCCCCAGGAAAGAATTTAGCAAAATTAAAAATAGTTCTTCTATAGTGGGGTTTTATAGGTTGACTCCCTATTGTCCTCATTACCATCTTAGGTCTCGGTGGGATCCCAGAGGACTATACGCAACGAGAACAATATGTTTTGACTTGCAGAAGTCCAACAGTTTTTTCTGGCTGAGATAAGGGTGGCTTTCTACCTGCGGAATGCCAAAACACAAATATGTTATAATACAGGAATAAAATCACATTAAAATGCAAAGGAAGGTTAAAAGCCAAAGAAGCTGAATGAAAACCCTGCAGAGTTAAACATGAACTGAAAATATCAACATAAATTAATAACATGAACAAAGATAAATTTTCTATCACTGTCCACAGAAAGCTAAGAAAAGTAAAAGCAGTGAGAAAAGTAGTAAATTATTATCTGAAAATCCCAATGAAATAAGGATTTCAGCTAGAAATCTTAGATGGATATCAAGCATTTGGTGAAACATTGTAGAACATGAGTTTTCCCTGGTGTCAGATTACCAACCACCATATTACTTGGCAATTGCAAAGGGGAAAACATAAGCTATATAGTGGATCTGACTACCAGTAGTTTGACCAAGTGATCAAATCTTGCCTTACGAATAGCAGGACAACCTCTCAGTACATGTTTCCTAATGGAGTGCAATTTGAAGGACTCAGCATCCTGATGAAATTTTCTTGCCGAAAAGGTTTAACCTGAATCTCATTAAGCCATCCTATGTAACTTCTATTGTATAAATCATATATTAGAGAAACCAGATACCTAGTATAACAAGGCAACAATCTGATAAATCCAGAATATTTGACAAAAACCTGTCTGTATATCAAGGAAAAAAAAAATGGATCGAGTGATGGTTAGAGATTAAAAGAGCTTAAAGATACGTAAAAGAGTAATATGTGAGCTACCATGGATCCTGGCTCAAAAGGAAGACCTATAGAAGGCATTATTAGAAAAAAATGGGGAAATATGAATATAACTGGGGAGTACATGATATTAGGGAATAATTATAAATTTGCTTAGATAAAATAATAGAACTGTGAGCATGTAGGAGAAATATTTTCTTTCTTATCAGATGCATCATGAGGTATGTGGGTGAAGTGTAACGTCTATAACTTTCTTTGAAAGGGTGCAGTAAATATGACACACAGTTATGTATATGCACCTATATATGTACCTATATAGCTACACACACACACATATATATACACACACATATACATATCTTTGGCTAACATGACAAAATGTCAACCATTCTTGACCATCAAAGGGAAATACGCATGTGAATTTTATCATACCTCAAATTTTACTTTGTTTGAAAATTTTTATCAAAATTTATAGGTAAAACTAATTCTATACACACAATACATTTTTCAATGTTTCCATTTAAACCCATGGTGCTGTATTACTATATATCAAAAAAAATTCTTGAATTTTGTAACTACATTGTCCAATGTAGGACCTTCTACCACTCCTTAGTTCCAAGTTGGTAAAAGGTAAGTTAGAACCAAGAACCAGTCTCAGCATAGATATTTTTATGCAATTAATTTAAAGAAAGTAGGGAAGAGAAACAGACTAAGATTTAGTACTAAGATCTGCCCCATCTTTCTGACAAAAGTTCCTTAGAGTTAATTTCCTCTACCTTTATCATCACCATGAACTAGTTACTTCATCCCAACCACCTTGATTACTTTAATAGTTTCATGTTAAGTTTTGCCATCTGTATGCTTCCTTTGTGAAGAACCAGGAAGGAAGATTTAGGTTGTCAAACAATACAAGCTCTTAAAACCTATCTGATCTTACATTTCCTCTTTCTTGTTTATACTCACTCTTCATGCTTATTGGATTCCTTACTATATGTAATTCCTTCCAGTCACTTTCACCCACCCAATCTCTGGCCATGCTTTAAAGCTCAGGTAAGTGCATATCTTCCTCCTAAAGGTGTTGTTAACTCTTCCGGCCCCACTGATCTATTCCCCTTCCTCTAAATTCATTCATCTAATTTACTGCTAAGGTCTCCCCACCAATTTCCTTAAGACATTACAAGGCAGAGATACAGTTAAGGGTTCTATCCCTGCCCTTCTAGACACAAGACATCATCTCTAAATATTCTGGTCCACAGAGGTAAGGTGAGTAGGAGGGGAGGTGCATAGTCACCTGGCAGAAGCGCAGGAAGAAGGGGTGAAGAACAGAAAAGGGAAAGGCCAGGTGGGCTAAGGGGGCTGCTCACCTGGTTGCAGACGGGCTTGTACTTGAGCCCTGGCTTGTTCAGGATCCTCTCCAGCTGCTTGTGGTTAAAGTTGGACACGCCGATGGACTTGGTCAATCCTGCGTCCTTACACTTCTCCAGGGCCTGGGAGGAAGGGGTTATGGAGAAAGATTCTGGTAATTTGGCTACAGGTCAGGAAATGATGAAAGACAGCACTGTTAAGAAGAACAAATGTCAAGAAATGACCACGTAGCTTACTAACCATGATTAACTTGAAGAAAAAGTAAAACACTAAAAGAGAAGGAGCTGAATTTAATAGAAAGAAATGACTGTTTCCTTCTAGGGAAAACTAGGGAGACTACTGTACACTGAGGAAAAGAGCTACTTATACTCACTGCAATCAATCCTTCCCCTCCCTTTCTCTCTTTAACATCCCATAAGGCTCTCCCTGTCACTGTTCCACTGAAGAGCCTTTGTCAACGATCTTTAGTTGCTAAATCCAGTGGCATCTATCTCATTTGACCTAGCAGCAGCATTGGACACAGTTGAAAGTTTTTTCCTTAGTACACTTTCTGCACTTGCTTCCAAGCACTGGGCTTCTCTGATGGTCCTCCTGATCCCCTGGATTCTCTTCTTGCTCAAGTTTCATCAACATTTCAACTCTAATGTCGGAGTCTTCTAGGTACATGGTTCAGAACTCATCTCTTCACTATCTTCTCTGACTCCCAAGTGTTCTCATGCAGATTCATGGTTTAAATACTATCTACTTGCTCAAAATTCTCAAATTGATATCTCCATCTTAGACCTACACCAAGTCCTTGAGGCAGGTAGACTCTGAGATTCACCTGCATATTCAATAACTCCACTGGGATGTCTGAATAGGCATGTCACATTGAAGAAGTCCAAAACAGAGCTACTGATGTTCTCCCCTACCTGTTCCACTTGCAGTCCTCTCCATCTCAGGGAATGCCCCACCACCCTTCCATTTGCTAAGGCCAGAGACTTCAGAGTTAATAGGTCCATCTCATTGTCTCACACCCTCATCCATTCCAGCAGAAAACCCAGCCATCTCTGCCTTCAGAATAGATCCAGAATCCAACTGTTTGTCAACACCTGCGCTGCCTCTATGCTAAATACTGCCATTTCTCTTCTTGATTATTTCAAGTACCTCCTAGTAGTCTTTCTGCTTCTATTCTCATCCATCTCGTCTGTAGTCCAGTGTTTATATACAGTGTTCTTCAATAGAACTTTCTCTGATGATGGAAGCTTGCTACTGCTTAGAGGCTTTGGAAGTTGCTATTCCCTCTCCACAGATAGTCTTTCCCTAGAAATCCCCTTTCTTCACCCCTTATTGTGTATCTCTACTCAAAGTCTCCATTTAATGACGATTTACTAAGACACCTGTAGAGTTGCATATGCACCATGACATGCTCCATCCTACTTAACTTGCTCTATTGTTCTCCACATAACTTATCACCATCTGACAAACTTAGGTTTACCCTTTTAATTGTTTATTGTCTCTCTCTAAGATTTGAAGGAAGGAATAAGTGATGACAAGGAATTTGGTCCCTGTCCAAAGATATAATAGCTGCTTGGTAAATATTTTTTAATAATAGATATTATTTTTTAATAATAGATGTCATGATTCCAAGTCTATATACAGTGAATCAAATACAGCAAAATTGCCTCTGGCAAAAATGCCTTGAGCTGGAATATAGAAACAAGTAGACTGAGAATAGTAAAACGTAAACTACTTCTGCAAACAGAATATTGTATTAGAGGATGAGCATGAGGTTGGGAGCCAACCAATGGATAAGTCATTAACAAAGATCTCCCTCATTTCCTGTCAGGACAGTTTCAGAGAGTCATTTGCCCAATGGGGCATGTCAGACACTAAAAGAAGCATAAAGCACTGGCAGGCATTGAGTTAATGGAATGTTTTTGTTGTTGTTTAAACTTATCAATGAAATTCTGTTCCAGAGGTGAAATTGTTACCCTGTTTATAATAATAGAGATTCTCAAGAATCGGATTTACTAAAGAAAGCAAGATTTTTCCAAAAAAACATTAATTTCAATTTGTCAAAGCCTGTAAGAGAGTCCATTAAAGTTACACATGTCTTCCTCTCATTTCCAGTGGGGGCTTAGGCTGGAAGTAGCATTATAATTGACATTCACAAATCCTATAGCTTTTCTGAATTTTATGGGCACCACACACACATTAGTCTTGGGAATACATGACTGGAAAGTGATAATATTAATATAACTTTAATCCTATTTCCTATACCCTTCTAGAACTGATAGAAAATATCCCTCTTCCATCCTCCAGGAGAAGGTTTTTGTGCATGGCCTGACCCCAATAGCCATTGGTTTTTGTGCCAAAGGCCACTGACAGTTTTGTTTGTGAAGGAAGGACACACTGTGTGAACAGGAAACTGCTGCTAAAGATTAAGAACAATGTTAGAGCTTCAAGAGAAGTTTGGGATCATTTGTCCAATTCCTGAGGATAATTGAGAGCACACAGGTTGAGGGCAATCTAGTGACCATTCTAAGTTCTCATGGGGGAGGAGTGAACCATATCCCCCTGTCCCGGCTTTCTTGTCTGAGCTCAGTCCTCTGAGGAAAGCACTCACCTCCCACGTGGCACGGAGATCCACTGTGTTGAATATGGTCTTTCCATTTTCATCTTTAGGAAAAAGATCCTCCCCGGGCTAGAACAGAAGCAGTCATTATAGGGAGCTCACAGATTAATACCTCAGCCCTCAGTTGTTCTGTCGGGTAAAACTAGGGCTGCGCTAGGACACTAAGTCTCCATGAGATTGGTGATACTTTCCAGACACTAATTTTTAAAAAGTGGATTGTATATGCAGCGGTAAAGAATATCCACAGAGACAGCCTTCCTATAATCTCTTAAATACACTGTATGTTCAATAAATATATTTTGTCCAAGGTTCTAATGGGTCTCATAGTGGGCTTATTTTTCTTTAATCTGTCCCTTATATTTTGGAAATGTCTCTCCTTTACCTGAAAGACCGTCTGTCATATGGCCTAAATTTCCTCCAAAAATGCATTGTAATCTTGTCCCAGGGATGACAATCACATTTCCTTTCCCCTGAACACATGAAAGCCAAGGAGTAAACACACAAACCAAACAGGGTCTAACTAGATTCTTTTCTGGATTAAAATGGGTGTCGGAAGAGCAAGAGATGTTCTTAAGTATGAATGTCCATAAGCTTTGACTTGTCCAAGGAGACTACTGGCCACCACTGGAAAATACTGGGACAAAAATAAAACTGCATTTGAGGAATGCAGAGTTAAGAGATGATAAAATGACACTTTTCTGAAAACAGCTTTGAATCCTCACATCTAGCATTGCCTTGGACTTCCCAATTGTGTAATCAAACTCTTACTTTTGCATAAGCTAGTTTGATGACATTTCTGCTGTTTTAATCAAGAATCCCAGACAACACAGTCATTAGCGACTAAGAGCAGGCTAAAAAGCTTACTTTGAAGCAGTGCCAAACTGCAGGAGCATGCAGGCCCTTGTGGAGGCTGCTAGTTTTAGACCCACATAGACAAAGCAACAACAAACCTCCTTTTTGCTTCAAATTGGTGAGAGATGAGGAAAATGCCTTGTGGACCAACATGAGGCACTTTTATTGCTCACCACGGCTGCGTGCAATTCATCTGCAATCTTCCCCAAGAGACTCATAGCCACAATCAGTCCTGTGCCTTGCACCCAGCTGGTTATTTCCTCAGGTTTTTGAGGCAGACGCTTTGAGATGTTTGAACTCTAACTATTTGGAGGCATGGAGTAGGGAATTAGGGATATAAATATTTTCCATAAAAAAGACACATAGTTCTTATTTAGGATTCCCCCTAGTTTCATAATCCCTATATCATCTTAAAAAAAGCATAAATCAATCATTTATGCAAGACGAAGGTCATGCTGCTAGAGGAAGTGATATTAGTGTTATCATGCACATTGCTAACCTTCAGAGCTGATGGGAAATGCATAATGTAGAGGTCGACATAGTCCAGCTGGAGTTTTTTCAGTGATTTTTCCAAGGCTGGACGGACCAACTCTGGTCGAAGGAAAGTGATCCAGAGCTGCAGAAGTCAAAAGAAGTGTTGCATTAATTTTTTCTGACTTTGTGAAGAAGATCAGGAGAGAAAACCGATGGAGTGTGGACAGTTTAGCAAATTCACAACTGAGACTTGTTTGCCACCATTATTGAATTTAAGTTAAATTTAGGTCATCGGTGATAAGAGAATCTAATCAGTGGAATGGAAGTAATATTTAGATTTAATTCAGAAACTTATTCCTTTATTAATATCCTTTAAATTTTATGGATCTCTACACCATAAGACCGATATTGAAAAGGTTGAAAGGAAATAGAGGAAATGATCAAAAACATATGAAAGAGATGGAAACCTTGCCAACTGAAAACAGACTAAAGGTATGGGCAATCTTCCACATATAGTGTGTGAAGGATACTGAATAATAGCCATGCTGAGACTGTTCCATTAGGGTACCAGTCAGAGGTGTTTCCCACATGCTTTTTTCAAGGACTTTAATGTTAACTCATGGATTGGTGTACTTAAACTAATATTTACACAAATTTCCACTACTTTACTTGTATATCTAATCTCCTCAGAGAAAAAGTTTCCTTTCATCTAGGGTTCCTTTTTGATCTGACCTATTCATATAACTCTAATATTTGGGGAACATATTGTCAGTATATCTACTGAACAATGGATGGAAATGACTCCACAGGTAAAAATCATTATCAAGTAATACTAATGTCCATCATATGAATTATATTTGAGTTTATGAAGCATGTTCTGGCAATGGATCTAGTTCCATCCTCATAAAACCCTGTGAATGAATATTTAAGATTCATCTAGCATTCATAATGGAAAGGAAAACTTGGTTTGAACATGGTGATAAGTGCTGCTACAACCAAAAAACATTAGCTCTATCTTTCTAAATACTCAAATAGTGCTCTTACATTGCTCTTTCTTATTGACAAAAGTGAGAATTGAGATTCAAAATATTAGGAAATTTGGCAATGTCACACAGACATTGCGACAGACCTAGCTGATGCTATAGTCCATGCGAAATCACCCTGTTTTGGCCTGAGGCTCAGAAAAATAAAGTGATTATACTTAAAATAGAGTCACGAAATGTGAACATAGCAATGACTAGAAACCCATAATACATGTGTGAATAAAAGTTGTGCAAATAATTACAATCCTGAAACAGCTACTTAACCAATCATATCATCCCATTTCCACATGCAATCACATTTCCCAAAGGTGCACATACACATATTCACACACACACACACACCTTTGAAGTGTAGAATATGTCTTCTCTCTTCACAGTGCCATCTGCAATCTTGCTCCGGATGGCCCGTCCAACCTCCTCTTCATTTTCATACAGGTAGGCAGCATCAATATGGCGATACCCGGCATCAATAGCTATCTTGGTGGCCTTCTCTGCTTCACTCTTAGGAACCTAGAGGAGCAAGAAAGGCAGAAATGGGAGATCCATTTGATTGACAGGCAGTCATGCCCCAACAGTGGCCTTTACCAGAATCAATCATTCCCACATGTCTTGTGTTAGATCTGCATGTAGGGTGACCAAATTGTCCCAGTCTGCCTAGGACAGTCCCAGGTTTAGTATTGAAAATTGTGCATCCAAGAAACCCCTCAGCCCAGGAAATTGGAATGGTTGTTCATTGCCATTGGAAGTCCTCAAGATCTCCCTCAGTTTCAGTGATTTGCTACAAGTTCTCAGAGGCCTGAGAATATTGTTATATTCATAGCTTTGATTTATTTCCATGAAAGGAAATAAAGCAACATCTGCAGAGGTTATAGGTGCATGTGGCAATGCATAGAGGAATAGGCACAAACACCCATGAGTCCTCTTCCAGTGGAGACACAATAAACATACTTGATTCCTGTAGTATATCAAATTTTGACAAGTCACAGGAAATAGTGCCTACCAGGGAAGCATCAGTGTTACCCATAATCTGTCCTTCCTCTTCATCCCACATTGCACAAAAAGAAAACTAGTTCTGTCCCCTGCTCTTCAAAATGTCTGTTAAAACTTCCTACCTATGTAACAGATGAGAAAAAAATGACTCTGAGTAAATTGTACTATGTTACACATTAAGCAGTAAGTAGTCAGAAAAATTTGGAATGCAAATTTTCTGGCTTCCGTTCTAGTGACCTGTCCATTTTCCTCCCTATGAGGTGAGAGGAATAACTCTAGCTATTTCATTCAAACCTAAATTATTTTGGCAAGACCAAGAATTAAAGACTTGCCCTTGAAGACAGGATTTCCCTAAAATGTTATATTTCATTCTCAGGCTAATTTTCCAGCAGAGGGAGAAATAGGAGGGGGTTTCTACTTACTCTGTGTGTTCTATTGGCTGCCTGGTGCTAGGTGGGCTACCCTACCCTACAGCTACAGCTCCCCCCCATTGTTTACACACACCTTCAAGTCTATGGTTCTTCACCACTCAGACTTCTCTGAACCATGTGTACTGGGTAGGAGGAAAGAGTTCTTGAATTACAAAAATGTACAGAGAAGTGCCTCATTGCAATCAGTCTCAAAGCAGGCAGCTGACAGCCAATGCCCTGACTGCGGAGGTTCACTTCTTTTACACAGATGGAGACATGAGGAAAAGCCAAGCCCAGGATAATCCCCAGGGGACCACACTATGAATCCCCAAAGCCCTGACTGAAGACTGTCTCCCTTCTCACCTTATTCATGGAATGGCTCCAGCGTGATGAAATCAAGACAAAGGGGGTCTCCTAGAGTCACACAGGAACTGAGTTCTATGACAACCAACAAGGGCCACTAGCCATCCTAGGAATGTTTCAGTTTGGTCCCTCAACCCCATGTCTCTACTGTTACCTCTGCAGTTCCATAGGTGCCAAATCCCAGGATAGGAATGAAGTGACCATCATTCAGTGGCACACAATGATGCTTGTGATCCATTGCCTCTCAGTCTTCAGAATAAGCAGAGACTGCTTTCTCTCCTCTTTCTCCAGCAGATTTATGAACAACATTAAGACAACGCCCTAAAGCAAAGGCAACTCCCCAAATGCACTGTTCGACTTGAAACAAAGAGTTTGTTAGGAGGGGCCGTGCTTAAAACCGCACTCCATGGGAGTAGACTTGGCACTATTTCACTTGTTTTTCTTTTCTCTTCAAAGCATGCACCGCAATTCATTATTCTACATGATAAAGAAATGAGTTTCCTTCTACCTTGTGATTTTAATCAAAGAAGCCAATCCCATCCTCCCACAGGAACCTGGATTCACTTCACAGTCTGACTCCCACAGCCAGTACTTCTTCAGTCTGTTTCCAAGTGCAACCTCCGTGTGCCCTTGCTTGATGCAGGGTCCTGCTCCCCAGGCTCCGAGTATATGCGACTAATAAATTGCTGCCAGTCTCAACTGTCCAGTGTTGGGTATCAACTGTTCGGACATCGTGATAGCCCCAGGATGGGGACCCCTCTCTCACAGCAGGGTGAACAGCAGGTGAATAAAACAATTGGCATCATGAACAAGATGGCCAAACAACCACCCAGGATACCTGGTAATGAACTGCTTTTAGCGAAATAACTGATTCCTTGATAGGGGGACGTTTGCCTATACACGTGCCAATTGATGGCTAGATTGCAATGAAGTGTTGTCCACAGATGCGTACTCACTGCAGCCTAATTGTCCCTTAGAAGAAGTGTGTTTCCTGCAAGAGGCCTTGGTGTTAGGTTTACCTGAGATCCCCTCAGGAGAAAAATGAGAGGTAGTTGGAGTCTTTCTGAATGCCCCCTTGGAGGAACACAATATACTCTGCTGCAGGCTCAGAGTAGAATTCCAGCTTAAAATATTTTTTAAAGGTAAGCACTATATGAATAAATATATTCAACCAAAGAAAGGGTTTGCCGCACACAACTCTTAATATAGTCACACATATGCAATCACAGCCAGTTTTCTGTCTGCTCTCCTTAATCAGGAGCATCTGTTAACAACCTCTAACTCTGTCCAGCTGTTTGCAATGGGTGGGGGTGGGGGGTCAGGGGGTGGGGGTGGGGGCGGGAGTGTGTTGACAGAGGAGACCAGGCACTAAGCATTTAGGGTCTGCCAATTCTCTAAGTATCAGTCTGTAGACCCTATCTCATTTCCTCACACCATTATCACGGTAATGTTTGCTTCTTCTGGGACTATTTTTTAGTTTTCCTTTCTGTTTTCTGATTTCCCTGCCAAATGCAGACACTCCATATGATAAGCATTACAATTATAATTGCTCCATGAGATCCTTTATCAGCCTCAGAACACTAAATGAGAGCTTCAAAAAAATAGACTGATATGAAAAATAATAACCCTTATTTCCCAAGGTTCTTTCCAACCAGCTTATAACAAAACAGAGAACTTGTGCAACACAGAGCAAGTACAGCAATCTGGTTTTGTGGTTTAGTAGTTTTAACATGGCCCAGAATCCCTCTGTTCACCATGATACAGCAATATATATATATATATATATATATATATATATATTTTATTTTATTTTATTTTTTAAGAGAGGGAGGTTTGACTTACCACTATCCTAACCTTTTAAGATCATTATGCTTGGGTCAATGGGCATGTGATAATGCAGGTTTGAGCAGAGAAGAAAAATACTTCTGGGAACGGTTTGAATAGGAGCCTCTCTGGGCCATTTTAATGTTTTTTATAAATGCTTGTGCTGTGCAGAACACCCCATGTGCTACAAGGAGGACACACAGCAGGAACTGTCCATGTCTGTCCTTGAGAAAGAGGCTGAAAGCTGAGAGGGAGGCAGCCTGGGGTGGCAGGGCATGGGCTCCTCACGCCCAGACACACGGCAGTGACACATTGTGGGCATTGGCAGCAACACACATTTTCCTCAGAGGACCCTCTTTTCATTTCCCAACAATCCATGGAGTCTGTGACCATCTCTCCACAGATCCCCAGGAGCTACTGAACCTGACCAGGAAAACCTGGTGCCCACACAACTGCTAATTCACAATAGTCCCTGAAGAGGTGACAGTTACTTGCACATTTGCCTCCTGATACTGCCATTTAAACACCTGGGAACTGGTGATCCTGCCCTCCTCTTCACCCCACACCAACCTTCAGATGTTACATAAAACATCCATCTCCTGTTTAAGCTGGGTCAAACAGTCATTGGTGTTGATATGAACTATTTTTGAGTTCTTACACTGCCAACAAAATGGTATAAAATTTAAACCAATTTTTGTCTTAACCTTTTTGAATCCTCCTTACATTATGAAGAAATTTATATTAATTCAATTTCCAAAATATGATCCCTGTGCTAATTACAAAACATATTGAGGGAAATATTTGACTCAAAGTAAAATCAAGGTCATAAAAAAGAACTTTTCTGATTACTTGCCTTGCATTTAAAAATTGGTTTAGTTTTGGACACCAAAACATCTTGCTATTTTACTTTAGGGATATGTTTAGAAAAATCAATTTCATAATACAGACAGACAAAAAATGAAGTGCTTTAATGTTTTCCCTTATTCCTCAGAAATCCATCCAAATTGGAAGCACTACAATTGAAAAGTATTTAAAAGAGAGCAGATGCCAAAATCTCAAGAAGGAAGTATTTGCTTATGTAGAGAATCACGATGAAATGGGAAATTCAGAACTCAGAGATTCAGTTTCCCATTAGAAGAACAGAAAAGAAAGAAATGAGACAAATCATGACATGCCCTATAATTTTGATGAAAATGGTTCTACTTCCTACTTTGTTGACTAATTCTTCTCTTCTGGCTACCAAGAAGATATGAAAGCTCATGCCGAGGACACATTCCTTCTATTTGGGCCATAGTAAAAGAGGGCAAGGGAAGGTTTGGGTGAGTGATTAGTCTTTTTTTTTCCTGAGTCACATCTTAGCCCAACAAAATTCCTTCAGTGAAAAAGAATAGGGCAAATTAACCTTACCACTAAGCTACCACAATTGTTACTGAGGGGTGGGGTGAGATAATCTTTTTACCTCAGCGAAATGGCTAGAAGTTTATATAAACATTTCAAATGCAGATTATTGGTTCTAAGAATCCCAGAAAAGAAGAAATGAGTATACTGAATGTGTAATACAAGAATCTAAATCCTGGCAACATACCAAATACCCTGAGTTTGTTTTGGGGGTGTGTTTGTTTTTTTATTGGCTTTAGTTGTTTAAATAAATGCCCCACCTCCGGCTTATTCATCCAGAATCTGCAGGTTGGGACCCGTGCTTCTCTATTCCTCTGTATAAGTCTGCAGAGTTAACACATCCTCTGGTTACACACATACCAGAAGTTATATGTAAGTATTAAATCTTAGTTAAGTATCATTATTTACATATAAGTGTTAACATAAGTTATGTACATATTACAGTCTCAATAGGCATTCATTTCTTCATATAACAATTTTCATGAACCAAATACTATGTGTATCATAATGGCTGGGATACATCATTCAAGAAAGGAACTAGCCCTGTACCCACACCTCAGGTGAGGTATTTGAGACACAGAGTTTCCAGGATCCCACGCTCTAGGCCCAGGAGGAGAAGCAGGCTCCAGGCTAAGGTTCCACACAGGCTCAGAAAAGACAGAGAGAATCCTGCACTTCTCAATTACTCCAGGTTGGTCTGCTTGATAGGAGGGCTAATCTCCAAGAAGACCACCAGCCAAGGCAGTCAATTTGCAAAGAGAGTGATAGGTGCTTTATACCTTGGTTTGTTTGTTTTGATTAGAAACTGGCATTCAAGAAAATCTCTGTCATATCACTAGCTGAATACAAACTTAGGGCACAGCTCAGGGTCTATATCCCACTTTAACACTTTAAATATTAAAAATTTATAGCGTGCAACAAAAAAATACCAACAACCAAAGAAACAGGAAACGTTTCTATCCAAAGGAACAAGATAAAAATCCAGAACCATCTATGAAAAGTAACAGATTTTGGACTTACTGTACAGAGACTTGAAAACAATGATTCTCAAAGTGTTCAAGGAGATGAAGGAAAACACAGAATAGAACTAAAGGATATGAAGAAAATAATAAATGAACAATATGGGAATCTCTCAAGAGAAATAGTGCATTTGAAAACACAGTGATTGAAAGAAAAAATTCCTTAGATGTATTGCAAAGCAGATTGGAGGTGACAGAAGAAAAACTCATTGAACCTGACGTCAAGGCAACTCAAAATATTCAGGCTTAGAGCAGAAAGATAAAAGAATAAAGGTAATGAAGAGAGCATAAGAGACCTGTGGAAAACCATCAGGCATACCAATATATGCATTAAGAGCATCCCAGAAGTAGAGGGGGAAAAAAGTGGCAGAAGAAATATTCAAAGAATTAAAGGCACAAAACTCTACAAAGTTAATGAAACTCAAGAATATGCACAATGTGCCAGTTTAGCTGTATTATGACCCCCAAAACACCATGTTCTTTAACGCAATCTTGTGGGGGCAGACATATTAGTGTTGATCATTTTGGAACCTTTTAATTGAGTGTTTCCATGGAGATGTGACCCACCCAACTGTGAGTGACACTTTTGATTAGGGTGTGACCTCTTGATTGAATGTTTCCATGGAAATGTGGCCCTGCCCATTCAGTGTGGGTCTTAATTAAATCACTGGAGCCCTATAAGAGCTCAGACAGGAGGAGCTTGCTGCTGCAGCCAAGAGAGACACTTTGAAGAATGCACAGGAGCTGAGAGTGGAGCTGGAACACAACCTGGGCTCAGCAGACGCCAGCCATGTGCCTTCCCAGCTAACAGAGGTTTTCCGGACACCATTGGCCTTCCTTTGGTGAAGGTATACTTGTATTGATGCCTTAATTTGGACATTTTCATGGCCTTCAGATTGTAACTTTGTAACCAAATAGATCCCTTTATAAAAGCCCATCCATTTCTGGTATTTTGCATAACAGCAGCATTAGCAAACCAGAACACTCAACAAATCCCAAAGATGATACATTCAAGAGAACTATGCCCAGTCACATAGTAAACCAATTGTCCAATATCAAGGACAAGGAGAGAGTTCTGAAAGTTGCAAAAGAAAAGGAACAAGTTTTTACAAGTGAATCCCAATAAAATTAAGTCCTGATTTCTCATCAGAGACCATGGAAGCAAGAAGGCAGGCATACAAAGTGTTTAAAATACTGAAAGAAAATAATTATCAAACAAGAATTTTTTATCTGGCAAGACTTTCTTTCAAAAATGAGAGAGAGGTTAAGACAATCCCAGATAAACAAATGCTGAGGGAATTTGTCACCACTTGGTTTGCCCTACGAGCAATGCTAAAGGAAGTTCTCAGACTGAAAGGAAAGTACACTAGTCAGTGGATAAAGAAATAAAGACCTCTAGTAACAGTAACAATATGGGTAATTATAAATGCCAGTACTATTGTATGGTCTGTTACATAACTCCATTTCTTCCTTTACATGGTTGCTAAAACGCAAATCACAAAAAGTCTGATAAATTGATGGTTTTGCACATACAATGTACAAAGATAATTTGTGGACAGTATAAAAAAATGTGGGTTACAGGGGGTATAGGCACAGTGTATGTGTGTGTTATTTTAGATCACGTGGTATCAAATCAAATATGATTGTTACAAATGGGATGTTCGATTTCAACCATATATGAGCCACAAATAAAACACATGAAAAATGTATTCAGAAAGAGATGAGAAGCAACTCAAAATGGTACAAACCAAAAAACCAACTAAAAATGAAATTAGGCATTAATGGAAGAATTGAGGATCAAAAGAGTTATAAGAGTTACAAATTCAAAATAGGAAAATGGCAAAGAAAGTCCTGCACTAACATTAATTACTTTAAATATAAATGAGTTAAACTCTCCAGTCAAAAGGTAGAGATTGGTAAAATCTTGCTGTTTACAAGATACTCTCTTTAAATTCAAAGACATAAGTAAGGTGAAATCAAAGGATGGAAAATATGTACCATGCAAGTAGTAGGCAATAGAGACCTGGAACAGCTATACAGAAATCAGAGAAAATAGATTTTAACTCACACACTGTTAAGAGGGACAATAAGAGTCAATATAACTGATAAAGGAGTTAATTCAATGAGAAGACGTAACAACTGTAAATATACATGCACCTAACAGCAGACTCCCAAAATATATGAAGCAAATATTGACAGATTTGAAAGGAGAAATAGACAGTTCTGCATTAGTAGTAGTAGATTTCAATAAACCACTTTCAAAAATGAATAGAATGTCTAGACAGCAGGAAATATAAGGAAAAAGAAGACCACAATGATGAGCTATATTAGCTAGAATGACAGACATACATAGCATTCTTCACCCAACAGCAGCAGAATATATATCCTTCTCTAGAACACCTGGATCATTCTGCAGGATGAACCAGATGGTATGTCACAAAACATGTCTCAATTATTCAATAATATTGAAATCATACAATATATCTTCTCCAACCACAACGGAATGAAACTAGAAATCAATAACAGAGATAGAAATGGATAAGCCACAGATATGTTGAAATTAAACAACAGACTCTTAAACAACCTATGGATCAAAGAAGAATTCACAAGGGACATTAGAAATACCTTTAGGTGAACTCAAATGAAAATACAGCAGATGAAAATTTATGGGATGCAGCAAAGGCAGTGCTGAGAGGGAAATTTTTATCTCTAACTGCTTACATTAAAAAAGAAGAACAATCTCAAATCAGAGACCTGACCTCAAAGATGGAGGATCTAGAAAAAGAAGAAAAGCTAACCCAAAGCAAGCAGAAAGAAGGAAATAACAAAGATTAGAGTGGTGATAAATAAGATAGACTATTTAAAAAACAATAGAATCAACAAAACCAAAATTGTTTCCTTGAAGAGACCATAAAATCTACAAAAAACTTTAGCTAGCCTAACAAAGAAAGAGAGGACACATACAGGTAAAATAAAAAATGAAAATGGGACATGCCTACCGACCCCATAGAAATAAAAAAGAATGATAAGAGGATACCACAAACGACTGTATGCCAACAAATTGGATAAACAAGGTGAAATTGACAAATTCCTAGAAACACATAAACCACATACACTGGCTCTTCCTTCCCATCTGTAACTGAAAAGGCAAAGAATCAGAATGAGTGTGAACACTATACAAAATTATACTTAATTGGATAACTTTATAAAAGTCACAGGAAATTATTGGGTGACGCTGAAGTTAAAAGGTTCATTGAGAAAAACTATCTTGCTAAGAGTAAAGGAATAGTTTGTTTTTCCGCAAAACAGATTTCTTATTTACAGTTAGTGTTTCTCTGAGACATTAAGGATCTAATGCTCATTTGCCTTCCTAAAATGGCAGTGGGAAAAGGGAGTTAGTCAGATTTGTCCACCTCATTTGAACCCACACACCCTTTCTTCTTAGACAAAAGACTACCATCACCCTGAACTAGTATTCCAGGAAGAAAACTTTGGGAAACATCATCCTAACACTTCTATGGATTTAAGCTTTAAATTCAGCATTGGTGCCTTTTAATGGTTAGCTGTTCTGAGACGTGTGTGAGTTACTAAAGTTAGAGAATTAAATGCTTTTATGCTACATCAGATAAAATATAAATAGAATGTACATCTGCATTCACACATGCCCCCATGTGAAATATAATCCCACCAGGACCACGTAGTGGAAAGTACCTTGCTTAGGGGTGTGAAGTTCCCAGCAATGAGCCCTGCTGCTGTCTCTGGAACTTTACAACTGTCACTTCAATTCTCTGGGTGTCATGTTCCAGGCTTTCCATTTTTCTTTGGTTTATTGTAGGAGTTGAGATGATTGTCTGGGATTCTTCAAGCTCTAACAATTCACACTCACAAAAAAGGGAGGAAAGTTTTCAATTCCATGCAAGTGTTGTCCTCAGATTAATACCCACCACGGCCTAACTGTCCCTAAGAACAAGTTTGTTTCCTGGAGAAGGCCTTGGTGATAGGTTTAACTGAGATACCCTTGGGAGAAAAATGAGATGTAGGTGGAGTCTTCCTAATGAATTCTTTGGAGGATCAAAATATACTGTGAACTGGAGGCTCGGAGAAGATTTCCAGTTTAAAATTTTCTTAAAGGTAAGGATAATGCAAATGAATATTTTTGCACAAGGAAGAGTTTGCTCCCTTAAATTCTTTTAACATGCTCACACACACATACTCAAATGTCAACAGTTTTCCATATTCTCTCTTTAATCAGTAGCCCCTACTAATTCTATCCAGAAGTATGCAGGTGGGGGAGGTGGGGTAGAAGGGGGAGGAGATTGAGCATTTAGTAGTAATGGTCTGGCAATTATCTAAATATCAATCTGTAGATTCTGTATCACCTCCTCATGACATAGTCACAGTAATGTTTGTTTCTTCCAGGACTGTCTATTATTTTTCCTTTACCTTTTCTGGGTTCCACACAAAATGCAGATACCCCTTACGATAAGCTTTAAAAACGTAAGTGTACCATGAGATCCTCGGTCAGTGGCCCCACTCCCAGATGGAAATAGGCCTACTGGGAAGCTCACAATGAGCCTCAGAAACACTATGAGAACTTCAAGACATAGACTGATTTAAAAAAGAATAACCCTCATTTCCTAAACTTCTTTCTAAGCAGCTGCTAACAGAACAGAGAACCTGTGCAACTCAGAGCAAATGCAGGCAACCCATCCTATGTTCCCTGTGACTCAGCGATATTTTTGAACTAGGGAGGTTGGGCTTACCACTTTATATCCTTTTTAGATCATTATGCTTGGGTCAGTGGGCATGCGATAATGCAGGGTGGAGCAGAGGAGAACTAGCCTTGTGGGAATGGTTAGAAAAGGAGCCCCTATGGGCCATTTTAATGTTTGTTATAAACTCTTGTGCTGTGCAGAACACCCCCTGGGCCACAAGGAGGACACACAGCAGGAACCGTCCACGTCTGTCCTTGAGGAAGGGGCTGTCGGCTGACGGGGGAGGCAGCCTGGGGAGGCAGAGCATGGGCGCCTCACGCCCAGACACACGGCAGTGACACATCGTGGGCACGTGGCAGCAACACACATTTTCCTCAGAGGACCCTCTTTTCATTTCCCAACAATCCACGGAGTCTGTGTCCATCTCTCCACAAATCCCCAGGAACTACTGAACCTGCCCAGAAAAACCTGATGCTCACGCAGCTGCTAATCCGACAGTCATCCCTGAAGAGATCACAGTTATTTGCACATTTGCCTCCAGATGTTTGCATTTAAAAACCTGAGAACTGGAGATCTGCTCTCCTCTTCACCCCAAACCAACCTTCAGATGGTACATAAATGCACAGCAACTCCTGTTTAATCCTGGGTCAAATACTGACTGGTGTTGCTATAAAATATTTTTGAGTTCTTACTCTGTCGGCAAAGCAAAGGTAACAGATTGATCACTACTGGTCTTCACCTTTCTGGGCCCTACTAACCATTTGAATACCTTTTCCAATTTCTAAAATGAATATTCCTATGCTAATTACAAAACATACAGTGGAAAATACTTGACTAGAAAGAAAATCAAGGTCATACACACAAAAAAATACATTACTGATTACTGGCCTTGTATTTAAGGTGGTTTAGTTTTTCACTCCAAACAGAAATATTTTGCTTTGGGGAATGTTTAGAAAAATCAAGGTCATGGTACAGACAGACAAAAATATGATACATCTTTTCCTTATTCTTCAGAAATCCATCCAAAGGGAAGCAATGCATTTCAAAAATATTTATAAGAGAGCAGGTGCCAGTCTCTCAAGAAGGAAGTATTTGCAAGAAGAAATAGAAAATTCAGAACTCAGAGATTCATTTTCTCTCAGAAGAACAAAGAACAAAGGAATGGAACAGGGTATTGACATGTCCTATTATTTTCAGGGAGAGGGGTTCTAGTTCCTTCTTTGCTGACTGATTCTTCTATTCTAACTACCATGAAGATATAAGACCCCATGCCCAGGACATATTCGTATTAATCGGGGCATAGTGAAGTAAGGCAAGGGAAGGTTTGAGTGGGTGATTAGTCATTTTTCCTGACTCACAGCTTAGCCTGACCCAAGTCCTTTAGGGAAAAAAATATATGGCAAATTAACCTTATCACTAAGCTATCACAAACGGTATAATCTTTTATACCTACAAAGGGTATAATCTCCTGAGGAGGGGAGGAGATTACCCTTTTGCACTGGGAAATGGTTAACGGTTGGTATAAACACTTCAAATGCAGGTTATTGGTTCTAAGAATCCCAGAAAAGAAGAAATGAGTGTACTGAATGTGTAATCAAAGAGCCTAAAACCTGGCAACATACCAAACAGCCTGGGTTGGGTTTTGGGTGTGTTTGCCTTTGGGGGGTTTAGTTGTTTAGATCAATACCCCACCTCTGGTTTATTCACTCAGTATCTGCAGTTGGGACCTGTGCTTTTCTATTCCTCTGTATAATGCTGTAGAGTTAACACGTCTTCTGGTTACATACATGCCAGAAGTAATGTGTAAGCATTAAGTCTCAGTTAAGTATTATTACCTGCATATAAGTATTAACATAAGTTATGAATCTATTAAGGGCACAAGAGGCATTCATTCCTTCATATAACAATTTTCATGCTATGTGTATCCTAAATGGCTAGGATACATCATTCAGGAATGGAACTGTCCCTGTACCCATTCTACAGATGAGGTCTTTGAGGCACAGACATTGCAGAATCTTATGCTCTAGGGCCAGGAAGAGAAACAGGCTCCTAGGCTCTGGTTCCACCCAAGCTCAGATAAGCCAGAGAGAACCCTTCACTTCCCATATGACTCAGGTTGATCTGCTTGATGTAAGAGCTAATCTTCCAAAGAGACCCTCATCCAAAGCAGAGCCAATTTGCAAAAGCAGTGGTAAGTGCTTTATGATTTTGTTTGTTTGTTTTGATTAGCTCCTGGCATTCAAGAAAATCTCTGTCATATCACCAGCTGGATACAAACTTAAGGGACCATATATAGTCCAGGGTCTATATCCCAGATTTAACACTTTAAAATATTAAAATGCACAGTGTGCACCAAAAGAGGAATGAATGCCTCTTGTGACCTTAATAGATTCATAACTTATGTTAATACTTATATGCAGGTAATAATACTTAACTGAGACTTAATGCTTACATATTACTTCTGGCATGTATGCAACCAGAAGACGTGTTAACTCTACAGCATTATACAGAGGAATAGAAAAGCACAGGTCCCAACTGCAGATACTGAGTGAATAAACCAGAGGTGGGGTATTGATCTAAAGAAACAGAATAAGTTGGCCCATCCAAAAAACATAAAAATCCAGAACCTATCTATGAAAAGGAACAGACTTTGAACTTACTGGACAGAGACTTAAAAACAGTTATCCTCAATATGCTCAAGGAGATGAAAGAAATCACAGAAAAAGACCTAAAGGATATAAGGAAAACTATAAATGAACAATATGGGAATCTCTCAAGAGAAATACTGCATTTGAACACAAAGTACCTGAAATTAAAAATTCCTTAGATGGATTGCAAAGCAGATTGAAGGCCTCAGAAGAAAAAGTCATTGAACTCCAAGTCAAGAAAATTCAACAGATTCAGGCTTAGGAGCAGAAAGATAAAAGAATGAAGGGAATGTAGAGAGTCTAAGAGACCTGTGGCACGCCATCAAGCATGCCAATATATGCATTATGAGAGTCCCATTAGCAGAGGGAAGAGAGAAAATGGCAGAAGGGATATTTAAAGAAATAATAGCATAAACCATCCCAATGTTAATGAAACTCATAAACATGCACAATCAAAGGACTGAAAAAACCCCGGATAAATTCAAAGAGAACCATGCCCAGACACATAGTAAACCAATTGTTCAACGTCAAGGACAAGGAGAGAGTTCCGAAAGTTGCAAGAAAAAAGCAACAAGTTGTGATTTCTCATCAGAAACCATGGAGGCAAGAAGACATGCATACAAAATATTTAAAGTGCTGAAAGAAAACGGTTGTCAACCAAGAATTTTGTATTTGGCAAAACTTTCTTTCAAAACAGGGAACAAGTTAAGACAATACCGGATAAACAAATGTTGAGGGAATTTTTCACCACTTGACCTGCTCTACAAGCAATGCTAAAAGAAGTTCTTCAGAGTTAAAGGAAAGCACACTAGTCAGTGGTCAAAGCAGCCTAAAGAAATAAAGACCTCTGGTAACGGTAACCATATGGGTAATTATAAATGCCAGTACTATTGTATTGTAATGTTTGTTGTGTAATTCCACTTCCTGCTTCAGACAGTTGTTAAAATGCAAATACACAAAAAGTCTGGTAAATTGATGGTTTTGCACATATGTACATTTACACCTACAAAGGTTTTGCACATATCTACAATTATATCTACAAAGATATAATTTGTAGACTCTCCAAAAAAGTGGATTATGGGGTGTATAGGCACAGTGCATGTGTATTCTATTGTTGGTAAGGTGGTATCAAATTGAATGTGATTGTTAGAAATTTGGAAGATTAAATTTCAGCCACAAGGCAGCAACAAAGAAAATATACGAAAAGTATATCCAGAAAGAAATGAAAAGTGACTCAAAGGGCTGCAATTATAAAAGCAAATAAATATAGAAGTAGACATTAATGGGAGATTTCAGGGCAAAAGATCTATAAGAGTTACAAACACAAAATAGGAGAATGGCAAAAGAGTGTCCTAGATTATCAGTAGTTACTGTAAATGTAAATGGATTAAACGCCCCATTCAAAAGGATTAGATTGGTAGAATGGATCAAAAAGGATGACACAATTATACATTCTTTAGAAGGACTCACTTTAAATTCAAAGACATAAATAGGTTGAAAATGAAGGGATGGAAAAAAATATATCATGCTAGTTGTAACCAACAGAGACCTGGAGTGGCTATACTGATATCACAGAAAATAGACTTTAACCTACAAACTATTATGAGGCACAAAGAGGGTCACTATATACTGATAAAGGGGTCAATTCAACAAGAAAACATAACAATTACATATGCACCTAACAGTGCATATATATTAAGAAAATATTGACAGATTTGAAGGTAGAAATAGTTCTATATTAGCAGTAGGAGATTTCATTATACCACTTTCAATAATGGATAGAACATCTAGACATAAAGATCGATAAGGAAATAGAAGATTGACTGATACTCTAAACAATCTAGAGCTAACAGACATATATAGAACACTTCACGCAATAGCTGCAAAATATACATTCTTTTCCCAGTGTATTTGGATCATTCTCTAGGATAAACCTAATCGAGATGAGTAAACACTATACTCTTTGTGGTCTAACTGTCCCCAAAAACAAGTGTGTTTCATGGAGGAAGACTTGGTGTTATGCTGAAATACAGAACCCTCAGGAGAAAAATGAGATGTGAGTGGAGTCTTGCTAAATAACCCTTTGGAGTATCACAATATACTCTGAACTGGAGACTCTGAGAAGACTTCCAGTTAAAAATATGTTAAAGGGAAGAATTATACAAATAAATATTTTTGTACAAGGCAAGAGTTTGCTCCAACAATACCTAACAGGATCACACATTCATACTCACACACACACAGTTTTCCATCTTCTCTCCTTAATCAGTAGCCCTTACTAAACCTCTTCCTATATCCAGCTGTATGCAGCTGGGGGAGGGGGTGGGTTGGGTGGGTGGGCAGGAGAGACTGTACACTTAGCAGTCAAGGTCTGATAATTATCTGAATATCAATCTGTAGACTAATTTCCTCAGACCATAGTCAAGTTAATGTTTGCATCTTCCAGAACTGTCTATTATTTTCCTTTACTTTTCTGGTTTCCCTGCCAAATGCAGACACCCCTTACATTAATCCTTAAAAACATAAGTGTACCATGAGTTCCTTGGCCAGTTGCCCCACTCCCAGAAGGACTCTTGCCTCCTGGGATGCTGGATACCAGCCTCAGAAACACTGGAAGAGAGCTTCAAGACATACACTGATTTAAAAATAATAACCCTCATTTCCGGAGCTTCTTTCCATCCAGGTGGTAACAAAACAGAGAACCAGTACAGCTCAGAGCAAGTACAGGCAACCCGAGTTTGTGGTTTTACAAGTTGTAACACGGCATTGAATTCCTCTGTTCACTGTGAATCAGCAATATTTTTGAAAAAGGGACATTGAAATTACCACTCAAATCCCTTTTAGATTGTTATGCTTGGGTGAATAGGCATGCGATAATGCAGGGTGGAGCAGAGGAGAACTAGCCTTCTGGGAAAGTATTGAACCGGAGCCTCTCTGGGCCATTTTAATGTTTTTTTTTAATAAACTCCTGTGCTGTGCAGAACACCCCCTGGGCCACAAGGAGGACACACAGCAGGAACCGTCCATGTCTGTCCTTGAGGAAGGGGCTGTCGGCCGACGGGGGAGGCAGCCTGGGGAGGCAGAGCATGGGCTCCTCACGCCCAGACACACGGCAGGGACACATCGTGGGCACGTGGCAGCAACACACATTTTCCTCAAAGGACCCTCTTTTCATTTCCCAACAATCCGTGGAATCTGTGTCCATCTCTCCACAGATCCCCAGGAACTGCTGAACCTGCCCAGGAAAACCTGATGCTCACACAGCTGCTAATCTGACAGTTGTCCCTGAAGAGGTGATGGCTATTTGCACATTTACTTCCCACTGTTTACATGTAAACACCTGGGAACTGGTGATCCTGCCCTTCTCTTCACCCCACACCTTCAGATGTTACATAAATACTCACCATCTCCCATTTAAGCCTAGATCAAATGGTCACTGGTGTTGATATAAAATACTTTTGAGTTCTTACACTACTGACAAAGCAAAGATGACAAAGTTTAAACCACTTTTGTTCTTCACCTTTCTGGGCCTTCCTTACATTATGAATAAATTTTTATTTATTCTATTTCTAAAATGGAGATCCCTATGCTAATTACAAAAGATATCGAGGAAAATACTTGACTAGAAAGAAAAGGTAGCTAACAAAACTGCAATTTACTGATTGCTTGCCTTGCATTTAAAGGTGGCTTAGTTTCTGCTGCCAAATAGGAACATCTTGCTTTGGGAATGTTTAGAAAAATCGAGTTCCTTGTACAGACACCAGAAAAGGCCTTTAATGTTCAACCTTTTTCTTCAGAAATCCACCTAAAAGGATAGTACTGCATGTCAAAAATATGAAAATGGTTCATGTAAAATCTTATCATGCTGGATCTGGAACACTAGAGAAAATCTTAAATTACAATGACCATAATGTGGATCTTTTGATTTGCCTAAATTGGTATTTTTGCAGGCGCAGCTAGAAAATAGAGGCTCTAAGACTAAGCAATCCAAATGAGTTAGTTATTTCATTTGGTACTTGGAAGCTTCCAAACATATAACTAATTCTAAAATTGCCTCTCTTCATGAAACAAATAATAAATTAACAAAAACTTACAAAACTATAAAAACTATTTTTAGAACTAGTAAAAACTATCTGGAACTCCCCTCCTGTCCTGCTCCTCTATGTCCTAGTGTAGCCTGACTCCCATTATATGGTGATAAGATTTCCCAAATCTTACTGAAGATCCAGTAGGCTTTGCAAAAGAATTCAAACTTATCATTCAGACATCTGAGCCTAGACACTCAGACTTTTACAAATTAATTCAAATGACTGCTGGTGGAGGTCATGCCAAAATCTAGACGGAAAAAAAATAATTGAAAAGATCCCTTAAAGGAATTTTCAAAATGAAGAGCTATGGACAAACTGGGGCATTTAAGCAAGCTAAGGAACTTCATAAGTTCATAAGGGCATACCTGAAGTTTTTCCCCAAATTATTGATTGGAAAAAATCTAACAATGTACACAGAAACGCCATGAGCCTACATCTGAATGTTATAACAGGCTCAAAGAAAAACCTTTAAATAATTCTCAGGTCTTGACTATATTGACTATGAAACCTCTACTCTATTTAATTCTACTTTTGGTAACGGCCTTTCAGAAGAACTAAGCACCAGTCTAAAACATAAATTACTAAATAGGACCTAATGGAGCCTAATGATTTAGTAAATCTTACAGATTGATTAGATCTTACCTTTAAAAATCATAGTTTGGGGGAATTCTCCCAAATCAAAACACAAATATAAACCATAAGTTTCCAATTACAGCAGGTAAATAAGCCCCCAATGAACCCTTTTAAAAGGCCCCAGGGTTCAGAGCACTGGTATGGAATTACTGTAAATAACCTGGACTTTGGAAAAGAGACTGACCAAAACCACCCAAAAACAGCAGCAAACAGCCACCCCCCACCTCCCCCCAATGCTCTTTTCCCTCTAGGAGAGAAGGTGCCTTTCAGTGCAGCTGTTAGGGCTGCCCCAGGGATATGGCAGAGGTCTTTCCGATTGTCCACATCAAGTCTTTAGGTGAAATAGATGTAGTAATTAAAAACGAGGGTATATGGGTTCTAATAGTTACTGGGACCACTTTTTATGTCTTTAATCCCACTGCCCTCATTAACCCTTCTCCCTGGCATACAGAAACAATTCTAATAGTGGGAGTTTCCAACAAACTCATGACTGTCTTTAACTGGTCCAACTGGGGGTTTAATTCCCCCCAATTCCCTTTCAGTTAGGACCTTTACAAGGCACTCATCAATATTTATTAGTCCCCTCTGCCCCTGTTCACCTTTTGGGAAGAGATTTCCTTGGATTATTCCAAGCACACATATCTAGCTCCCAAAAGAGGGAAATAAATTTGAACTCTTAGAACCAGACTCAACAGACGTGAATAAAGAATTAAGTCCCATTCATCTTCCCATCCTTTCAGTCAAAGAAATAAAATTTAAACCCCACCCTTTTTTAGATACTATTTCAACCCATTTATAGTCCACATCACCTGCTGATATGGGCCTCATTCTTTCTGCCCCACCTATTCCTGCCCCCAGGGCCTCCTCCCAAGACCAACCATCAATTGAGAGGATTTTTAGGTGTTCCAGGATATTGTAGAAATTGGATTTCTAATTTTTCTTTGATGATTCAACCTTTATATGCCTTGCTTTAAGCTGAACAAATTGGGCCCCTTATTTGGGATGAAACCAGTCAAAATTCCTTTAAGGAACTAAAGCAGAGTTTTATTTCCTTAATTATATTCTAATTACAAATTACCCTTTTTTTCCTCCTTATCCGTGAACAAGAAAGGTATGACTTAAGTTTCCTTTGTACAAAAGCATAGAAACCAACATAGACTTCTAGAATATTACACCCAGCAATGGAACACCACAGACAAGAACTCCAACCTTGCACAAGATCCATTGCTGCAATGACAAAACTTTCAGAATCAATGGAAGAATTAATTACGGGATCTCCCTTAACTATTTATGTCCCTCATTCTGATTAACTTCTTATGAAATTCTCTTACTTTCCCCTCCCCAATGTCTCTTTTGTTCATTGTCACAAGTTTACTTCCTACTATTTCTGATTAGTAGCTCCACAGGGTGGCATAGATTTACCTAATTATTAAGGCCTTAAATAGATTTATAAGAAACCCTATTTGATAATGCAAATGTTATCTGCTATACAGATGGCTCCCACCTTAAAGATAATTCAGGAATCCATCCTGTTGGATTTTCTGCTACCTCTAACCAGAGACCATGGAAGAAAAGTCCTTACCTAACCCTACATCAGCCCTGAAGGCTGAACTTTTTGCCCTCACAAAAACCTGTATACTTGCAGAAGGAAAAATAGCAAATATATGCACTATTATCATCATGCCTTTGGGATTGTTCATGATTTGGGGATGTTATGGTAACAGAAATTTTTTAATCTCCAGTGGAGGAGAAATAAAAAAAATAACCAAATAACTCTATTGGAAACATGAAAAAAAATTACTCCTTGATGCTCAACAAAATGCTCCTTCCAGGAGACAGAAAAATGGGAAAATGCTGGCTGTTTTTATAAGCTGGCAAGTAAATCATAGTTTAGCCCTAATGGTAAACCACTCCACCCTAATTGCTACCAGGAAACTCTTCTGGAAATTATTCATAAAATGACTGACTGGAATACTAATAAAATGGCAAGCTAAGAAAAGCAATATTTCTGGAAACCATCCCCCAAAATAGCTATGAAAATGTATCACACTTGTTTAATTTATCCCAACCAAAATCCAGGAAAATCTTTCCATAGCACTCAAGGATATTTTCCCTTACCTACTGAACTTCTGAAATTTGTCAATTGGATTTTATTCAAATACCCCCATTCCAAGGCTATAAATATGTTTTATTACTGTACTCCCATTTGGCTGAAGCCTTTTCCTATGGACAAGCTACTGCTGCTTCTGTCACAAAGGTATTATAGGAAAAAATAATTCCAAATTGGGGAATTCCCCCAAAACTTCACAGTGACCGAGGAACACACTTTACAGGAAAAATTACAACAAAGAATATGCAAAATACAGCCTATTTTGCAGCATTTTCATTGTGACTATCCCCAATCCTCAGGCTCAATAGAAAAAAACAAATAGTGTAATTAATACTCAATTAGCTAAATTCATGGAATTCCTCAATCCACCATGGCCAAAAGCTTTACCTATACAGGACTCTCACTAAATCTGAGATCCACTCTTTAGAAAACATAATTTACCCCTGTTTGAATTATGACAGGGAGAACTATGAAAATAGAATTTGGAGTACATGAGCCCTGTTTCATAAAAGGAAATATGCTAACCTATTGCCAGGAACTAACCAAAACATTGAAGCAAAATGAACCCCTGGTGGAATAATCCTTTTATAGTGCACTCCCAGGAAATGAAGACATTCTGAACACAATCTTCAGCCTGGTAACTTTGTATATTGGAAAAGATACCTCCATGAAGATGCACTCCAACCTCACCAGAAAGGACCTTATTAGGTACTTTCAACTAAATCATGTGTAACTAAATAAGAAGGTATTGATTCTTAGATTCATATTTCTCATTTAAAGAAATCTCCCAGCCCCGCCTGGAAATCCATTCCTACTAGGGGCTTAAAGCTCAAAATTGCCAAGGATTGGAAGTAGATGGCATCTGATTTAGATGGCTATCCCCAGGCCTGTATAATTAATATTTACTAGTGATTTTAGGCTTAAGTCGTCCAGAAGTAGACAGCATGTGATGCAGATGGCTAACCCAAGAACCAGAACCAGACCTGATCTTCATCAGGTTAAAATGAATTCAATAACACTGCTATAATCTTCATTATTATTCTACTGGCTCTTATTTGCATTTTTTTATTCCTCCCTTACCCCTTCATTTGTACCCGAGTTCATCTCTGTCCCTCCCATAATGAAACCTACCCCTTTTTAAACTCCTTATTCTCTCCTTTACCCTCTCTTTCTATTTCCTTGTCATTCATCAATCATACAAAAAGCTGCTGATTATCAGATTCCTGGGTCTGTGCTAATTTGGACACCATGGAAGGGCCACATATATGGATCACACCCTTAAGCATTAAACCTGTGTAAACATTAAAGACATCAAAGAGAAAATTCAAATATTACACAAGCTAGGAAACTTATTTGGTTAGCAAAATCTTAGATCTTAGGAAAATAGTATTTGTAGCATATATGAAACCTTGCTAATTCTTTTTCTTATTAAACCTACTACCACATCTCTTATTCATTATCTTATCTCCAGAATGACAGCCACAACTACCTCCCAAATCATGCTAATGCACCAAACCATGATCTTGAAGCTTGCACTGATGAAACTGAGCCTAATTATAATTAATGCCTGAGAGTTGCCCCAGAAAACCTCCCTGTTGCTCAAATGTGGCCACTCTCTAAGCCAAACCCTGCAAATAAACTCACTATCATGCCCGTTATGTGAGACATGACTTCCAGGGATGAGCCTCCCTGGCCCTGAGGAATTAATACCAAATGTTGATAAGATATGCTTTCAGAGGAAGGTCTTGTTCCAAAGAGGGAAATATATAGAAATGTATAAAGAAACAAAACAACATAGAGTTACTTTGGTTAAGAGATTTAAAACAGAGTCAGGAAATCATTCCGGAGATTAATCTTAAGGCAATTATCAGCCAGATATCATAAATGGCCAAAGTATGCAAAGCATAAAGCAACAATGTTCCTCAAAACCGCAAGGATATCCAGACACCATAAAACAAATCACCAAAGAACTCAGTTAATTATCTAACCTGAAGGACAATCAGAGTACTCCAATATACACCAACCACAAACAACTTGTCTAATCTTCCTTTTCTTTAAAAACCCTTACCTGCAAATGCCAAGACCAGACACAATTTGAGTTGCTACCTGAATCTGTGCTTCTGGAATGGCAAATCTAAGACCCCAGACAAATGCCTTTGTTGCATGTCAGCTTAGTTGATTATTTCTTGGTTGACAAGAGAATCAATATCCCACCACAAGAACAAAGAAGAAAGAAATGAGATAAGCAGCATTGAAGTGCCCTGTTATTTTGAAAGAGATGTTCTATTTTCTTCCTCACTGATTGAGTTTTCTCTTCTGACTACCAAGAACATATAAAGGCCCAAACAGGACCCTTTCCAATGTTTGGGGCATGGTAGAGTATGGAATAGAGCAAATTAGCCTTATCACTAAACTATCACAAATGTTTTTTTAGGGGGAAAAAAAGAGAGAGATTACCCTTTTGTACCAGGGAAATGGTTAGATATTTCTATAAACATCTCCTATGCAGTTTATTGGCTCTAGTAATCCCAGAAAAGAAAAAATGAGTTTACCAAACATCAAATCCAAAAGTCCAAATCCTAACAATGTATCAAACAGCCTAAATTGGGTTTGGGGCTGTATTTGGTTTTATTTGTTTAACTGATTAGGTGGAGGCCCCAACACTGGCTTATTCATTCCGTATCTCTAGGGTGGGGCCCAGGCATCTCTATTTCTGTATAACTCTGCAGAGTTCTACATATCTTCTGGTTACATACATACCAGAAGTTTTACATAAGTATTAAGTATTAGTTAAGTATAAATACCTACATATAAGAATCCATGTAAGTTATATACATGATCAAGATAAGATGGTCATTCATTCCTTCATATAACAATATTCATGGAAAATACCATGTGTTATCATTCTAAATTGCTGGAATACACCAGTCAACAGAAGAACATTCACTGTCCCCATTCTTCAGATGCAGAATCTGAGGCACAGAGCTTCCAGGACCCTGTGCTCTAGTGGATCTAGTGGATCAATCTCTACATGGTACAGCCCCTCGCAACAAGACCCGTCCGGGTGTTCTGTGTAGCACAGACTCAGAAGAGACCCAAACCTGCTTGCTTATTATAGGATCCCCATGAATGACACCTTCACAATTTTCCTACTGCAACCGAGAAAGGGGGACATGGCATCCAACTAAACAGGCAGATAACCTTAGGTAAACCAGCAGGAAGGACATACCTTTCCATTGTATGCATGTACCATATTTTGTTTTTCCGTTCACCAGTTAATGGGCAATTTGACTGTTTCCACTTTTTGGCTAATATGAATAAGGGTGTTATGCATATTTATGTACAAGTCTTTGCATGAACGTAAGTTTTCATTTCTCTTGGGTGAAGACCTAAGCATGAATTGCTGGGTCATATGATAAGTGTATGTTTTAAGAAACTGCCCCACTGTTTCCCAATGTGATTGTACCATTTTATATTCCCACCAACCATGCGTGATGGTTCACCTCCCTGTCCCTGGGCCAGACAGATCAGCCTTATCCTGCTTATTGTTTGTTTTGCTTTGTTGTTTGTGCCCATTGGTGTTTGCAGTTTGTGAGCTTCTCTATCGCCCAGGCTGGAAAAAAAAGGAGGCAAAAAAGAAATCCCAGGGAACTCACTGCCCAGTCATTTCTTGAAACCCAGGGTCTATGTCTCTAGGCAGTCTACCTACTTTTCTCTGCTATTCAGAATCTCCTGATGCTTTTAGGTGTGGTAAAGATAGAAGAATAGTGTGAAATGTGGCAGTCCCACTTCTGGCACCAGCAGCCAGTGTGATGGTTAAGAGCACGGTCAGCTCTGCGGCCACCTGGCTTAAGTTCCTGTCCTGGCTGTTTCACTTCCTAGCTGTATGCTTGGTCCTCAGTTACCAGATTTGTAATGACATTTTTATTCACCAGAGATTCTCAAGGTTAGAAAGAGCTGTGTGGGTCAAAGCTTGCCTACAACATCCCTTCCAAGGGACCATGAAGTGGTGCCTGAATCTCCTCAATGGCAGAAAGAGCACTTTCTCTGAGGGCAACTTATCTGGGAAGCTCCACCTACTAGCTTCATCTTCTTAATGGTTATCTCAAATCGCTTTCCCTATAGCTGCCCTTCCTTTCTCTTAAATTGAATGTATGAGACTGAAAAGAATAAATCTGATGCTATATATCCCAGAGAGTGGTTCATAGATCACCAGTAGCAAAATCTCAGGGTGTTCCTGTAAACAAATGCAGATTTGAAGGTTCTATCCCAAACTTAATATAACAGCCTCTCTGGAGGTGAGAACTGGAAGCTGTATATTTAATAAGCACTTCCAGGTAATTGGTGTATATCCTAAAGTTTGAGTGAACCACTGGTTTAATCAGTCTTCAACATGAAATCCATAAAATGCCTGAATATCCCTCCTCCAAGTAGTTTCTTCTTCTGGCAAATTAACATCTCTCACTTCAGATAATCTCTACATCAAATTTTTAATCCTTTCATTATCCTAGATTCTCTCCTTCAATGTTATCTCCCATACATATTTGAACATATATTACTTTCATATGCCTGCACATCTTTGCACACACTCATTTCTTTTCCTGGAGAGTGTCCTTGGTCACCTGGCAAAATCATAACTAAGTTTTGAAGTCCTGCTCAGGAATTATCTTCATTATGAAGACTGCCAAGTCCCTCCACTTGACACCAGACAAGATAAATTACTTCGATCTCTGTGCTATTTCTACTCATACATACATTTTTTTGTCTTTTTCTATATCTAGATCACAGTGTCTACAAGGACAATATGTACCTGGCTAGTGCCTAATGTCTTACAGATGGTGTTTTAGTTTCCCAGCTAGTAAAACAAATACCACACAATGGGTTGGCTTAACAATAGAGATTTATTGGCTCAGGGTTTCAGAGGCTAGAAAGCTGGCTTCCCCCTGCATCGGTATCTTCTGGCTGCCAACAATCCTTGGTACTGAAGACAAATCAAAGTCAAGTTGCAGGTTATGGCATTTTATTCAGAACAACAAGATTGCTGTGCTGCAAGGAAATCATTGGCCTGGAAAAGTGAAGCAGCTGTGTCGCTGTGGAGTTTGTGGGCAGTTTTATAAACAGAAAGAAGTTGGCTGGGTTTCATTAATTGAAGGTCTCTGTGAGTCTTGTAAGGGTTGGTTAAGTGTAAGTGGGGCTTTATTTTAAATTGAGCCAGATACGCTTAACTAGAGCTTCAATTGGCTTTTCAGAATTGAATGTCTTGGTAGAGACTTTCCAAGAAGGAAATTATTTGTCACATAATTTTATGCTAGTTCACGGAATATAACTTTCGTGTTGGTTCTGAGATACCCGGAGCTATTTTTTATTATATTTTATTATATTTTTTATTCTATTTGTCATTGCGTTTTCCATCACGTGGCAATGCACAAGGCAGTGTATTCTTTCTCTTCCCAGGTTCTGTTGACTTCTTGCATCTCTCATGGCTTCTCTTTTTCATGCCAATTACCTTTGCTTATAAGGACTTCAGCCATATTGGATTAATGTCCATCCTCATTCATCTTCAGGGGTCCTGTTTACAGATGGGTTCACACCCACAGGACCAGTGGTTGGGACCTGAACATACCTTTTGTGGGAGACTTGATTTAATTCTCAATACATGGTCAGCATTCAATAAATGTTTATTAAACTGAAGTGTACCATATTGGTGATTATTTCTTTACAATTCTTCTAATCTTTAAGACAACAGGACATTTTGTCATTACTTTTTTGACCCCAAGAATATTGTACCATACCATTCTGACCCTCAGATGTCCCCAGAAGGGCCACTTGTTTGCCTACCATAGGCCTTTGCTCCAATAAATGCATGCAAATTCTCCTCCTTTATTGAAGTCACACTGAGTGGTGTTGCAAAAAATACATAATACCAGGAAAACTGACACCAGCTAAAACTACAAACAGTAAAAATTGCTAGAGATTCAATATCGAAGAGTCATATCAGGCTAACGTCTTAAAAATTCATCCAGGAACAATAACACTTGGAAATAATTATCAATACAGAATAAAACTGGAAAAGGCTAAAACTATGTGCATTCAAATCTAATACCAAAGAAAGGATTCAAATAGCCTTTGCTAAAATAAGATCTTCAAAATGAGACCTGGGGAAAATTGGACTCAGTAGAAATACTGACTACAAAATGAAACTCAGGATGGCAGGAAGTTGTAATAGATAAAATTTGGTGATGAAAAACTGATTGAATAAAAACAGTCAATATAAAATAATAACAATAATTGATTCAAGTAAAAAATTTGATTAAAAAACATATAAAATCTGGAGACATTTAACTATACTACATGGAAAACTGATAAAGGCATGAAATGGAGTTCACCATGGAAAATACATTCTGACATGATTAAAAGCTTGTTTTCATAATAAAAAAGTAAAAATATCATAAGGTCGAAACAACAGTTCAAAGTTTGCCATGATCTGCTTGTAGACACCAATTCCAGCTCAGGCTCACCCATAGTCACCCTTAATTGAAGGAAGTCTTTAAACCCCTCTAGGCATCAGACTGCAGGACTTCATCAATCAGAAGTCTCATTCTGATTTCAGGGATTTTAAAATGTGAAAATATGTGCTGTATAACTGATTAAATCAAACACAGACCCAACCATCTGGGGAAGCCCCTGGTTGGCCAATGCAGAGCTCTGAGGAAGACTGACTAGGAGAATGTGTTTTTTTCTAGGAGGCCTAAGGTAGGTTGCTAGCATCTTGTCCCTAAATTTCTTCCTAATTCGCCCTCATGATTAAGTATGGGGTATTATTGTGGTGAAGGAAAAGGCCAATCCAGAGACATCCACCAAGGGGAGAGAACTGCAAAGACCCACTGCAAGAAAGATCACAATTACCTGAACTGTCTAGCCCTAGCTGCTTTGGGACACTTAACCCTTTGCCAAACCCAGGTTTCCTCCCGTGAGGTGGCCTGAGCCTCTCTCCATTCTCTAACTATGCATCAGAAATGGATGAGTGAACTAGTGGCATTTTGGCTCTGTAGTCACCTCTAAAACTTGTTATACTGGAATTCCCTAATCAGATTAGCCATGCATTCAGATAAAAAGATAAACGTCCTAGTGTAGAATTCACACAGTCTAAATTTCCCAGCAAAATGAATCACAGACACAGACACACAAAAATTCCAAAACAATAAGCACAAAAAGAAAAGCTAGTAAGTAACACAGAAGAAGAGGCAAAAACAGCAACAATACCTCAGTATATGAGGAGGAGGTTAATAATGATTAAAGCAACTTAATAAAATAGAAAACAAAAATAATGTCTAATGAAATTTAGAGTTGAATTTTTTAAAGAAGACTTTAATTAAATTTCCTGATTAAGGAAAACAGAAGTAACATATAAATAAACAACATTAGGATAAAAAGTGAAAGAGGAGTACATTACAGAGATCTCACATCCTATTAAGTTGTTACAACTGCTTTCAGGGGCAATCTGGCAATGTCTTTCTAAAGTTTCAAATGCTCTTTTCCTTTGACCCAGGTTCTTAAAATAGGACTCACAGACAAAGATAAAGGTTTAAGATGTTCTTTGCTCCACTGTCTGTAAAAACAATAACAAGAACGAAAACAAATCATGAATAGAGCTAAGTTTAAATAAATTACAGCTCAATAAATTATGGAGCAGCCATTGAAAGAATGAGGAGATTGGTGTGAAAGCAGCCTATCTCAGAGTAATTTGTCTACTGTGGTCTCATTTTATATAGAAATATAAAAAATATGTAAAATATGTATGTATTGTGTATACAGACATGCAGTGTATCCTGTATTGTATTATGCACAATAAAAGGTCTGGAACGATATGCACCAAATCATTAAAAGGGATTACCCCTGGGAAGAAAATGGAGGGAAAGGGGTTAAATGTAGTGGAACTTTTTCTATCCCAAATATTTAGGTATTACTTTTGTTAATTTAAGAAGCCTGTAAAGGGAAAATTACCTACAGAATGCTGCCAGAGGCAGAGGGGAAGAGAATCCACGAACTGGGACCTGAAGCTCACGCATCCCCAAGTATTATCACACGCCCCTGTGGCCGGGAGAACATGCCATGGCCCCGGTCTCCTCCGACCCTCCCACCCAGGAGGGAGATTTTATTATCAACAACATCCCAATTACTCAGATGAGGAAACCGAGACCCAGAGAGGTTAAATGACCTGTCTGGGGTCCCATAGCACAGATCAAATCCAGATGTTCAGTCTCCAATCGGGACTTCACTTGGCAACAATTTTAAACAGGTTAGTAACCTCGTTCCCTTCAGATTGGAGTGGTGATACCACATTTTTCTGCCATGGGTACATTTCACCTAATTATTAGGTAATCTTCATTACTTATATCTGGATGTGGTGATCTATTTAGGTTTATTGAATAACTGCACTGATCTGCCTAAGGGGTGAAATGTCCGATAACGGAGAATCAGAAGGGTTTCTAAGAGGAGCTGCTTAGACAATTTGTATTGCCCCAAAGGACAAGATAAGAAAAATGGGGCATATCAAGCCCAGAAGGATTAGACTATAAATTATTGAGAACTGAAAATAATTTAGAGTTTCATCTATTATAAAACCTACATTTCACAGACGAAGAGCCTAAGCAAAATGTTTCCTCATCTGAAAACCCAATATCATCAAGTGGTTGTAAGGACTATATAATATTTATAAAGCACTTAGAACAGTGTCTGACATATTTTATGCACCCCACGAATTTTAGTTCTTTGTAATGTTGCATGATTGTTGTTGCTTTATCATCATTATTGTTGCTAAGGCTCAGGGTGCTGAAGGGACTTGCTAAATATTATAAACTAATTACTAGAAAAGCCAAACTACATCCTGGGAATCTTGACTCCCAGGGCAGCATATTTTCCCATATAACAATGAGCCCCAAACCAGAAATGCAGACTGCCCCATTCTGCTCCTGCATCTCTGGTCTTTTTCCCTAACATTGATGGGATCTTGCAGGGCCTCCTACTTCACCCACCTTTCCATTGCTCCCTCTGTCTGAATACAAACCATCATCATTCTAGATCATTTCCTTTCCAAAAATATCCAAATATAATAAAAACTCCAACAGAGTACTAACTACATTCCTGACATTATGCACTTCACGCGTGTATATATGTGGGGGGGGGGCATATATTTGGTTTTACCTGTGTAAATAAATAATTACATATATATACACATATGCATATACATTTATCTTAGTCTGGCCTTGGCTATAGGAACAAAGAAGAAGGAGTATTTTAACTCCATGGGAGGAGTTAGGAAAGGATTTACTGGGGAGCTAGCGTTTGTGCTGGACTTGAGAGAATAAATGGGAATTCACCGGAGAAGGGATAAAAGGGATTTCAGGCAGGGAGAAGTGCTGACAATTGTTAAAGCTGGGGGATAGGTGCACAGGGCTGACTGGAGACACCTTACCACTTTCATGAGATAGGGGAAGAAATGGCTGCTTCTGTTGTGAAGGGAGGCTCAGTGGGCTGCTGGGATTTGAGGGAGGGAAAATCCTCTTATTGTCCCCCTGTGAGTTCTCAGATCCCACTCTTTCCATTTAATGCCCTAACTTTCACATAAGAGACTTAGGGGGTCTGTGAATTCCGTCTTTCAATGATCTGCAGAATCAGACTCTGAAGATGAGCTGTGTCAGCTCTGAGGATGAGAAAGATGAGAAATTCAGTGAGGAAAGTCTTAGAAGCTCCATTGTCTTCTGACTATACCATGAATCAAGAATTTAAAACTCAGAATGTATCATTCTCTTTAAGTCTCCAAAGCTGTCAAGTATGCTTTTACTCAAGTGAGCATTGCTCATTTCCGCCATAATGTCCATCACAGCAGTCAGTCTACCTCAATTAACACTTAATCCTCAAGCCAACTTCCCCTCTGCAGAGCCTCACATTGAGGTAAAATGTCTATCAGCTAGAGGCCCTGCCTGACTGCATAGAGCAAAGCCCCCTACCCATTAGCCATGGGCATGTATTGTGAGCAAGAAACAGAACCTTATTTTGTTAAGTTGCTGATATTTGGGAGTTTGTTACTTTAGCATAACCTAGTCTATCCTAATACACCAGCTTGAGAATCTGTTGCCTGTGACTCTGTTTGGTTCAGATACTATATTAGTCAGGGTGGACTGAATTGTGTAACACAGTTTAGACATGTAAAAACATGGCCTTGAGAATCTCTTGCCTGTGATTATGTTTGGTTTCAGTTATTATATTAGTCACTGTGGTGGACTGAATTGTATAATCCAGTTTTGACTTGTTCTTGGCCTTGGTCCACACTCTGGTACGTGTGGATGGACCCATTGTAAATAAGATCTCTTTAAGATATGTTTCTTCAATTAAGGGGTGACCCAACTGAATCAGGGTGGGCTTTAATCCACTTTACTGGAGTCCTTTATAAGAAAAGTGAATTTCAGACAGAGAGAGAAGCCATGGGGAGCAGCCAGAAGCTGGAAGTCAATGGAACCCACAAGAGAAAGGAGAAGATGCTGCCATGTGTGTTGTCTTGTGAAGGAAAAACCAAGGACGAAGGGTCACTGGCAGCCAGTCCCAGAATGCCACATCCTTGGGGAGAAAGCATCACCTTGCTGATGCCTCAATTTTCCCATTGCTTAAGGCAACCCATTATATGGTATTTGTTTTAGCAGCTGGGACACTAATACAGTCAGATTTCAGTGCCAGAAACAGAAACCACTCGCACTACCTTCTAACACCAACTTCAATGCAATTTTGGCTCTATCTTCTTGGAGTTATGCTAGACTACACAGGTTAAGAGCACAGTCCCCACGAGATTGCCCTTACTTCAGACACTAGCCACAAGTTTGGGGTTCCTGGACCACCTTTTCTTCTGACCAACTGGCTACAAGTTTGGGGCGGGGGGTTCTACTACCCACTCAAGTTTGATAATTTCCTAGAATGACTCAGAGAACTCAGGAAGGGCTATACTTAGGATTAGTTTTATTATATCAAAAAGAATACAAATAAGAAGAGATACATAGAGAGAAGTCTGGGAAGGTCCCAAATATGAAGTTCCCATGTCCTCTCTCCATGGAGTCAGGACACATCACCCTTACAGCACATCAGTGTACATCATCCTTCAAGGAAGCTCACCAGGGCTTCTCTGTTCAGAGGTTTTGTGGAGTTTCATTACATAGGCATGATTGATTAAAGCAATGTCTATGTGATTCAACTCAACCTTCAGCCCTTTTCCCCTACCCAGAGGTTGGTCTGATAAGATGGTGGCTCAAAGTGCCAACAGGCTAGTCACAATCACCTGGCAGGACTTTCTGGCACTACTAAACCTCCCCTGCCCCCAACCCTGCCCCACACTGAGTCATCTTATTAGCATAAACTCTCAGATGTGGTCTAGGGACCCACCGTGATTTATAAAGACACTCCTATCACAGGAAATTCCAAAGATTTAGAGATCTGGAGACAAAGATCAGCCAAGTTGTTTATTGAAAAGCACCATTATGAAAATTAAGTGCTTAGCAAATCACTGGAAGGGCAAGAAGAGTGGAAATTAAACTAAACATCCAGAAATGCCTCCAAAAACAGTGCAGAACTGAGTCACCAGAGGAGTTCTGAAATCTGTCATGAGCCTAGGAAGTATGAACTCAGGAGACTGCCTCTGAAAGTCTGATTCCACGAACATATTTCCATAGCTATGATGGCCAGGGATAAGGAAGCCATGGCTACTGTACTCTTAAACCAAGTTACCACACCACAGCAACTCTTCAGAAGCACAAAGCAGATGCTAAACTCCAGGACAATGAATTTAGACACCACCACACCTGCCTGTGGTCACCTTGAAGCCAGAGGCTGTGCCCTGACACCTCTATATATCAACAAATAGAAAACCAACAAGAGCATAGGACAATGGCTTCTGCCTCTCTTCTGCTTTTCAAACTTCCTATGAAGGCTTCTAATTGGCAGAATCCAATTAGCACACTGAAACTCTATTTGCAAGGGCCTTACTGGGTACTATTAACTTCCTTGAGCTTAGCCAGTTCCAACAGTGGACATTTATTTATTTCTTTATTCACTTTACTATATCCTAATCTTGTGACCCCAAGGAATCGAATTATTTATTTACTTTGATTTTTATAGGTGTTACCATATTTCATAAGTTGCACATTTTTCCCATGAAATGAAATTGATGTGCATCTTAAAATTGATGGCATGTCATGGTTTAAAGGATACAGGTTTTTTCTTTCTTAAGAAGTGCATAAATAATAGAATATTGTATAATCATTGGTTATTGCTGACAGGGCGACGCAGGAATGAGACACAGACACAAAGCTAAGAATTAAGGGAGCAGGGGGCCCACTTGCATCTCGTGCTAAGTGGACGACAATGCAGCCTTGCTCCAGCTATTTATTTAGAAGATTAGGTGTATATGCTAAAGGTGCTCAGGTGGGGGAGAGCCCATCAGGTGTATCCAATCTAGGTTTAAGCTAATGGTAGTCACAAGACACACCTCTTTACAGGGCGGGCCTGCATGGCATTCTATGCAGGCCTGCGGCTCAGCGTTCTAAGCCACAACCCTAGATATGCTTCAGGCAACATGGAAGACTCAGTTTCCCACAATTGGTATTTTTAGATTTGAAGAATTATGGTATATGATGCTGCTCACCATGAATAGTCTGCAATATCTAGCTTTGCAGTGCAAAAATATCATTGAATTGTTATCAATCATGGCAGTAAATCCATTCTCATAAGTAAAAAAGCACACAAAAGACACGACAAAGCTCAGTGCTGAAAAATGAGTAATGCATGAGGCAGAAGGGGAAGGGACAATTAATTCTAGGAAGAGAAAATACCAGGAGCAAAGCAACAGGGGTGGAATAACACAGTATGTTCAGAAAACTGAAAGCAACTTGGTGTATGTTGAAATGAGGAAATGGATGGGATTGGACACACATAGTGAGACATGGTAATGAAGAGCTAGGTGGGGATCACATGGTGAGAAAATTATGTGCCCTCTTAGGAAGCATCATAACGGGTCTAACCACAGCCATTTTTATTATTAAGGGAGAGAAATGGGCACCAGAAGTGCAACACCAAATATTCCCACCAAATGGAAAACCAAGCCATAGGGAGGAGTCAACTTTACAGAGAAATAATAATAGCAGTATCAGGGAGAAAGCAAAAGGTTGTTCCTAACAAAACAGAAACTAACTGGAGCTTCCTGATATCTTCCCCAGGCCTACAGGTTCTGGGTTATCTCTGGGAACACTGGGTCCAATGTTCTCATGGCTCTGGCCTCTCAGGCACATTTAGCATGGATTCAGCCAGTGTTAAAGGGGCTGGAGGGGTGGGGAGAGGGCTACTGGGGCAACTGTGGCAGCAGCAGGGTCAATGGATGCCCATTTTCCTATGCCTCCCAGGACCTCTGGAGTGGTAGATGTGATTTTCCTCTACAGTATGTTTTGAAAGAAATGCATTAACACCTTTATTTCTCTACATCAAATTAAATTTCTCTGAGACCTCATCCCATCAGGCTGGCAGAAAATTCAACATCACTCATGACTAAGGTTTATGTTCTTCATACCTGGGATCTTGCAATGCATTGATGTTCTGACACTATCCAGTAAGCTTGGGGAAAGGCCTTTTAGGGTCCCTTTGAGAAAAAAAGTGATACCCCTCCCCCACTCTTACACAGTCTTGCCTGAGGGTAAACAACTTAGCAAAGGATCTGCAAGCTCCATTTGTGCCCTCAGAGAGGCACCCTTCTGCAGGGCAGCAATCACCAGCAGTAGGTGCAGACCTGAGGCCTCTGCTATAAAGCCCATACCAGTCACCACTTCATGTTCCATGAAGGTGGACGGGGCTGCTGACTCTATGACAAGCTTGAGCCTGGAGAACCTTGGCCAGATCTGTGAGACCCAAAGCCTGGGGTCCAATCTTCTCAAGAGCATTGTGAAGAATGAAAGATGGTCACAAATTCTTTGACACTCTTCCCCACTGTCTATTTCCCCTTCCCTTGTATCTGGGCTAGCTGTGGCTGTGCTTTGATCCATAGAACGCAGAAGTGATGCCATGTCCATATGAGTCCCAGGTTTTAAAGTGACTGTCAGTTCCCATCTTGGGCTCTTGGAACAAAAGCAGCCAGATAAGAAGTCCAACTACTGTGCTGGAGAGACTGGTGGGAAGGCCCTGGAGACTATGTGGAGAGGAAGAGGGCTCCAGCTGAGCCCAGCCTTCTAGCCATCCTTGCTGAGGACCCAGGCATGTGAATGATGCCATCTGGGACCCTCCAGACCACCCAGCAGCCAGCTGAGTACCACCTAGTGACCCCAGTTGGTGCCACATGGTGCAGAAGAATCATTCAGTCAAGCTGCACCTGAATTCCTGATCCACAAAGTTGTGAAATAAAATAATTTCTCTTTTTTTTTCCTTAAGCCCCTAGGTTTTGAGGTTTTTTGTTACACAGCAACAGATAACTGGATCAAGCATCCCTCAGCCATTTTCTTCAAGTTCCTGTCTCCTCACCAGGTCACCATTAATATTTCTGGAGCCTGCCCAATCTTAAGTAAAGCTTCTCAAACCCCCTCTTTGCACACCTGAATGGATCCTCCTCTGAACATCCTAACTTTCTGCTTCTTTCAGCCTAGGTAACTTACTGCAAAAGCTTCCTAACTCTGCCTTAGGAAAAAGGGAAGCTGCTGGTTTCCTTGACTCAAAGCCCTGGTTGTTGCTACATCAGGCCATTCTCATTCTTTCTGATTATTCTGGAGCACCAAGAACAAAATACAAATTTGTATCTCCATAAAATATCATGGCACTTTAAATGACCCATTCCTAATATTCAGTCTCTTAAAGCAGATACCTATCTCTGAGGAAACAAAGTATATAGTCTTCCTATTACTTTCCTCCATTCCTCAGTCCAGGGGAATAGCCACTCGTCATAGGCTGGAATCCCTGAGCTTACAGCCCAGTGAGTGCAGGATGGAAAGTAAGTGCTGGTTGTTTTTCTTGCTATCCTGAATCCTGCTTACATCTGAGCCTGGACCTTTCTGACTCTCTTATCCAAACTAGGTCCTTCCAGTTCTTCTCTTTCACCCTATTTATTGCTCTCATGGCACTTATCACATCTTGTAGGTATTTCCTTTTGGTTGTTATATTAATCAGAGTTCTCCAGAGAAAGAGAACTGACATAGGAATTGGCTCAAGTGACCATGGGGATTGACAAGTCTGAATTTTAGAGGGCAAGCTGTAGGCTAGGAACTCTGATGAAGGCAACTTTGAATTTCTCAAGAGAAGCTGGTTGGTTGGAGTAAAGATCTACATTCTTCTTTATAACGGCTGAAATCCTCAGTTCTCCCTTTAAGGCCTCCAATTGGTTGGATGAAGAGACTCCCCTCATTGCTGAGTGCAGTCTCCTTTGTTAAGTGTAGATGCAACCAACTGATATAGATGTAAATTTATCTACAAAACATCCTCACAGTAACCAACAGGTCAGTGTCTGCTTGACTGAACAACTGGACACCCTAGTTTAGCCAAGTTGACACATGAAGTTAACCATCACATTTATTTTCTGTGTACCCACCTGCATATCTGCAAGCTATGAAAGGGCAGGGCAAATGAAATGTATCTCATTTCAACTACTGAACCCTCAGAAACCTGTAAGACGCTTGACACATAGTAGGTGTTCAAAAATATTAATTAGTTAACTCATTCATTAGGCTGTCCTATTTACATTAGTTTTTTAAGTCATGAATTGTCATAGTAGGACCATATCTTTTCAGTCTTTGTTGGTCAGAAATAACTGTCCTCCCCTCAAGTACCTATTCCCTTACATTCTGGTCATCTCACTTTCTCCTGTTCAGCTCTTATTTAGGACTCTTTTGATCTTATAAGGAAACAGTAGATACTTACCTTTTTTCTTTTATTATTTTGAATCATCCTAAACAATTTCCCCTTTTGTAACAAAACTTTATCACTCGTCTTAGATATAAATTAGTTTCAGGAGATTCATCTTTAGAGGTGATGGCTTATACTGCAACATAGCTTTAGATTTGTATTCATCTTTTTGGCAAATATACCAATTACCAAAGCCACAATTTCTAGTTTCTTTACTACTAGGTGTTAGTTTCCTTGTTGCTAAAGCAAATAGCATGCAACAGATTGACTTAAACAATGGGAATTTATTGGCTCAAGGTTTTGAGGCTAGGAGAAGTCCAAAACCAGGGCATCATCAGGGTGATGCTTTCTCTCAGAAGGCTGTGGCATTCTGGGACTGGCTGCTACTGATCCTTGGTCCTTGGCTCTTCTGTCACATGGCAATACACATGGCAGCCCCTCATGACTTTTTGGGTGCTGTGTCTATCTCTCTGTGTGACCTTCTCTGTAAGGCCTTCAGGAGCAAGATTAAGACCCATCCTGGGCCACACCTTATCTGAAGTAACCTGATCAAAAGGTCCTATTTACAAGGTTTCACACCTACAAGGATGGATTAAATTTAAGAATTTGTTTTTCTAGGGTACACAGCTCCAAACTACCAAAATAACTGTCTCTTGCACAAAGACATCCTGCTTTTCATTGAAAAATGTCCTAACAAGATGTATTTGTTCACATAATTCCGAAGCTACATCTGAGTCATCAGGAACAAGAAACTTCCTTACCAGAGAAATCTATAAAATTGAATTGCACTCCTTCCTAGATGATCAAACCCATTCATCTGATTTAAGGTGGGTTCTGGTTACCACAGGTAATTTAATGTAAATTAAGTTGAACAAACATTTATATAACATTTTAAAGTTTACAAACGTTCTTAAAAATATTATCTCATCCAGTGTAAAAATGTTCTCCAGAATCCAAATCATATCTTTCTTCTAAAATGCATGTGGTTTTCTTAATAATTCACTTGCCTCAACATGAGTTTTTTTTCCTTGTGCAAAATTTTAAAGCAATATAGCTGGTAAGCATTGATGATTGCTGCAGTTAACGTTGCAAGAATCAGTACATATTTCATGTCATTATTTTAGTCATGACCTTTAATTCATTTCTATACAGAAAACCATTAAATGCATATTAAAGCAAAAACTTTAACCCATGAATTGGATTATTCATATCACTAGGACTCAGATTTCTACTGGCATTTTAACTCAAAGAAGTCCAATTAGATGTATATTTTATGCATAAGATGCCTCATCAGATCTAAGAAAGGCTGTTATCTGTGTGTCCATGTCTGGTATCCTCAAACCTCAAAAGAAAAATCTTGGATTTAACTAAATTTGTCTTTAGTTTCAAAACCAAAACTCTTAGGCAGCTGTCATTTTGTATTCTTATGGTATTTGATTCCATTATTTTCTCTTTGGTTTTTCCAGAGAACAATAAACTTAGCAATCTAGCAATGACTAGACACTTTCTACAAGCTATGTATACAAGTCAAACAAAATTAGGATAGCTTTGCTTTCTTGACTGTTCTAAGTCTTGGCTAGGTTCTTATAGATTTCATCTTCTCATTTCCTTCAACCCTGACAACATTCAAAGGAAGTATCTTCAACTGTTTCAGTTTGAATATTTTATAATGCTTCAAATACCTTGCAGTTTCCAGGTAGAACCATCTACTGCCCTTTTACTGGGTGAAATGGTTGTTGACCTCTTGGTGCATCTTGTTACTATTAGTCATTTTCAGTAGTTGATCTGGAAATGTCTGCTATACCTCCAAAGACAAAGCAATATTATCTTGGGGTAGAAGTGCCAAACCATCTCTACAATGAGTATGTCACATATTATCTAAATGGCTTTCCTGTTTTTTATGATGTTTTAAGTACCTTGTAAATTCCTTCCTTTTCTGACCATAATGGCTCTGTTCAGATTGCTCTGTGTCACTTACTTTCAGTGGCTAATACATTCTGGCTTATATCATACTTAGCTCATTTCCCATGACTGGCTTAACTGCTTATATTTATATTCCCATAACTTTCAGAGTTTACTGTCATCTAAGTCATGTGTTCTCAACCCTTACTTGTAGGGTAACATTATAATTTATCATTCAAACTCAGACATTTAGGGAAACAGGCTTAAACTGGGACTGTCCCAGGCAAATTGGGATGCATAGTCACCCCACAAATATGTGCAGTTGGGCCTGAATTCTGTCTTTTCAGAATGCAGAATCCATCTTCCCATACCAGATGGACAGAATCAAGAGGAAACATGAACCTCAGAATCTGGTTGTGGGAAAATCTTATAGGCCTTTTTTGTCCCCTGGTCCTTTCATAGTCTGTAATTCAGTTTCATAGAAATTCATAATAATAGGTCTTTCCAACAATCTTCATGATTTTTCTGTAAACCTACAACTTCTGTAATAAAAAAAGAATTTATATGTAAATATATAGATATTTTTAGATATACATATTTATCAAACACCTACTATGTGCTGGGTTCTACTAAATTCTGTGGAAACATCAATGAACAAAATAGAAATACCTACCTTTATGGGGCATACTTTCTGTACTGGTTTGTGTATATTATGTCCCCCAGAAAAAGCCATGTTCTTTGATGCAATCTTGTGGGGGCAGACATATTAGTGGGGATTAAGTTGGAATGTTTGGATTATGTTGTTTCCATGGAAATGCGCCCCACCCAAATGTGGGTGATAACTCTGATTGGATAATTTCCATGGAGGTGTGGCCCTGCCCATTCAGCATGTGCTTTGACTGGTTCACTGGAGCATTATATAAGCTCAGACAGAAGGAGCGAGCTTGCTACAGCCAAGAGGGACACTTTGAAGAATGCACAGAAGCTGAGAGAGTAGCTGCAGATGAGAGGCAGTTTGAAGACAGCCGTTGAAAGCAGACTCTTGCTCCAGAGAAGCTAAGAGAAAACAAATACTCCAAGAGTAACTGAGAGACATTACTGAGGAACTGCAGCCTAGAGAGAAACGTCCTGGGAGAAAGCCATTTTGAAACCAGAACTTTGGAGCAGACGCCAGCCACGTGCCTTCCCAGCTAACAGAGGTTTTCTGGACACCATTGGCCATCCTCCAGTGAAGGTACCCTTTGTTGATAGACACTTTATGGCCCTAAGACTGTAACTTTGTAACCAAATAAACCCCTTTTATAAAAGCCAATCCATTTCTGGTGTTTTGCATTCTGGCAGCATTAGCAAACTAGAACACTTTCTAATGAGGGAAGACAGACACTAAACAAAATAAGTCAATGAAATGAAATGTTAGAAGCCAATAAGTACCATGATATTTCAGAGTATGGGTATGAGGAGTTCAGAGACAGGGTCCTTCAACAAGGACCTTCAAAACATTCCAAGAATCTGACTGCATCTATCACCTCCAGTGCTACCACTTTGGCCCAAGTCAGCAATATCTCTTGCCTAGAATACTGCAATAGTCTCCTAACGGCCCTCCCTGCTTCCACCTACATCTACCCTACTGTCTAAGCTCAGCTGAGGAGCCAGAAAATCCTATTTGAAGAAATAATGGATAGCTTTTTTTCTAAATTTGATGAAAATTATAAATCATAGGACCAAAAAAGCTCAATGAACACTAAGCATAATAAATACACAGAAACCCACACCAAGATACATTATAATCAAACTGATAAAAAAAATGAGAAAGAAAAATTTCAAAGGCAGTCATAGAAAATGACATATTAAGTAAGAGGGACAAAGATAAGCATCACCGAAGACATCTCATCAGGAACCATAACCATGCAAGCCAGAAGATAATAGAATGACATCTTTAATGCTCCAAAAGAAAAAAAAAAAAACAAAACTATCAAATTAGAATTCTAATATCCAGCACAAAAAGCCTTCAAAAAATGAGAGCAAAATAAAGACATTTTTGACAAACAAATGCTGAGAAAACTTGTCACCAAAAGATGTGCACTATGAGAAGTATTAAAGGATCTTCTACAGGCAGAAGGGAAACAATAACCGAAGGAAACACAGATCTACATTAAGGAAGGAAGAGAAGCAGAAATGATAAATATGATATAAATATAAATTTTTCTCATTTTAAAAATTATTTAAAAGATCATTGACTATTGAGAGTAAAATTAATAAGGTATTATGCAGTTGATGACATAGAAATAAATGGATGGCAATAATAGCTCACAAAGGGCAAGAGGGTGGAAACGGAATTACTGCATTGCTTTAATGTTTGTTTTTTTTTTTTTTTGGTCATCATATATTTGTTTATTCATCACCACAATCAATTTTAGAACATTCTCATTACTCCCCCCAAAATAATTAAAATTAAAAAATGAAAATAAAAGTAAGAAACAACACCCCAAACATCCCATATCCCTTATCCACACCCCTATTATTTATATATTTTTTGTCTTTATTTTTTGGGGTGGGGTTTGGAGGATCACGAAATACTTGTAAGAGGAAGAAATGCTTGATTGTAAACATTTTGTGAAAGGGGAAGAGAAATTGTGTAGGAGTCAGGTGGCTGGTGAGAATGGGAGTGGAGAGTAAAAGGGGCTGAGGGGCAATCCACTCACAGAGCATTCTGTGCAAAGGGCAGGAGACAAGAGAGGACGTTTAGTTTGAGAGACTGTAAATCATTTGCCATGATCTATTTAAAAAGATTGGATGAATATTTATCAAACTATTAATAGTGGTTATCTGCCAAGAGAGGAACTGTGAAGAGTAGGAATATAGTGCAAGAGTGGAAGACATTTACATTCTAGGCAATTAATAATTATTTACAATAATCAGATACTGGGAAAAAAGGAAAGATTTTTTTTTAATTTGAGAAAACACAATACATGCTTATTGTAATTAATTTTCACAACACAGAAAAATATAAAGAATGAAGTAAAAAGCATACTTGAACTTCCATCACCCAAAGATAATGATTGTTAAAATTGTGGTGTATATCTTTCTAGATTTTTAATGCATGCATTCATATAGGGTTACAAGTTCATTGTAACAAATGAAATCATAGGAAGACAAACTTTTAAAAGTTAAAACTCTCTCTTAACCTCCCCTCCCAGAGATAGCCAATGTTAACAATCTGGTGTATATCCTCTCTGCCCTTTTTCCAAGATCATAGAAACATATGAAATACATACTTGGGCTTTGTTTGTGTATTTTACAAAAACTGGATAATAGAAAACATGACTTCTTCAACTCTACATGCCCTTTGTGCCGGTCTGAGTGTATTGTGTCCCCCAAATGCCATTATCTTTGTAGTCTTGTGTGGGGCAGAAGTTTTGGTGTTGGTTAGATTTGCTTGGAGTGTGCCCCACCCAGCTGTGGGAGATAATTTTGATGAGATGTTCCCATGGAGGCGTGGTCCCACCCATTCGGGGTGGGCCTTGATTGGTGGAGCTATATAAATGAGCTGGCTCAAAGAGAGAAAAGAGAGTGCAGCTGGGAGTGATGTTTTGAAGAGAAGCAAGCTTGCTAGAAAGGAACGTCCTGGGAGAAAGCCGTTTTGAGGCCGGAGCTTTGGAGCAGATGCCAGCTGCCTTCCTAGCTAACAGAGGTTTTCCGGAGGCCATTGGCCATCCTCCAGTGAAGGTACCCGATTGCTGAGGTGTTACCTTGAATGCTTTGTGGCCTTAAGACTGTAACTGTGTAGTGAAATAAACCCCCATTTTATAAAAGCCTATCCATCTCTGGTGTTTTGCATTCTGCAGCATTAGCAAACTAAGACACCCTTTCTTATTCAGCCCTGATCATAGGTCTCTAGGCAGAAACTGATACTCAGTCATGGCACAAGATCTCAGTAAATGGTAAAGTAAGCACTCAATCTGAGGTCTGTCTGGTTCATCCTGTAGGCCTCAGAAAGCCACTGAAGGTTTTAAGAGGCATGGTTTTAAGATCTCTCTGCTGACAGGTTGGCACAAAGACAGACCTCATGTCAGGGGGCTGCAATGGTCCAAAGAGGAGATGGGGGGGGGCTGAACACGATGGTGGTGTTAACGGATTAAACTGGACAGATTAAAGGCACATCTTGGGGGTGAGAATGGCCACATGACTACAGGGAGACCAATGAGGGGATGAGATTGTTCCCTAGCTCCACCCTCTTTCTCCAAGGGGCTTTCTGTTCTGGAACGTTCCGCCTCTTCCGTCACCCACCTCAAAGTGGCGTGGGGCAAACCATTAGGGCAGGGGAGGTGGGAGTACTCGATAACGGGCCCTTTATTTTCTTGGTTCTAAGTCTTTTCTGACCACTCCTGTTTCTTCCCGTCTTCACGGCTTTTCAACCTCCTTAGCCGATTCTTTTACGTCCAGGGGAAGGGTCACTTCACATGTACAATCTCCCAATTCCTCCCACCCCCTCAGTCTCTGGAAATTGGAACAGTCCTGGGTAGACGCTGGGAGGGCTGCCCCGCAGGCTTTCTTTCCTGAGGCAGAGTTAGGAGGGAGAGAAGTGGCGTCTCTCTGTTGGCTTGGTAGGTGGGTGTCGTCGGTCTACAACTCCTCTGGCCGCTGGGAGGTGTGCTAGGGTGGGGCTAGCTGGTCAGCGGGTCCTTCCGCGGGTCTGAGAGGGCGAGGGGAGGTTGAGGAGAGGGTGCGGGGAGGGGACAACCGGTTGATCCATTCCCACAGGATCAGCGAAGCCACTAGGGCCCTCAGTCATCATGGCCTTGAAATCCGACGACCCCTCTATCGGGTTCCACCACGACGGGGTGGTGGCCTTCATCAACAAGAAAATGGCCCTGCATGGGAAAGGCTCCGAATTCTACCTCGAGAATACGTCCGTGTCCTGGGAGGAGGTGGAGGACAAGCTTGGGGCCATCCTGGAGGACAGTGCGGTGCCCTGCGAGGCCAAGGAGGCCTGTGCGTGGGGCGGCCTGGCCCTGGGCCTGCGCTTCACCCGCAGGCAAGGACAGTTACAGGAGCGCAGGGTGCAGCGGATGCAGGAATTCTCTAGACTGCACAAGTCGGCCGCGCAGGCCCTCGCCTCAGACCTGCAGACGCTCGTGACAGCGGGAGATGGAGCGCAAGGAGGCGGCCTTCCGGCTGCAGCTAACCCAGGCCAGTCTTGAGGAGGTGCGGAAGGAGCTGGACCTGCTGAGGTGGAAGCTCCTCCAGGCGGTAAGATCTCCCCGACTGCTCCCCGCCCATCCCACCCCATTGCACGCCTCTCTCCACCCCCAGAAGGGGTCTCAACGCTGCCCACTTCTCTCCAGGATCTGGGGTCTCCCCTAGAGCAGGCCGCAGGGTGGCCAGGGCCGGCCACTGCTGGGGGGGCCATGACTGCAGGAGGAGGAGAGGAAGAAGAGGCGCAGTGGCGGCTCAGGAGTATGGCCTGGCATGGGTGATTGCTGCCATTGTTACTAGTCCTGAATGTGCCGGAGTGGAGGCTGCTGGTACCTCTGGAGGAGGAGAGGGAGAGGAGGAGAGGGAGCTGGGTAGAGGCCTCAGGCAGCTTCTAGGAGCTGTGGAGCAGAAAAAGTATACCTTTCAGGTCTTTGATTTTACAGTATGGATTACGCAATGCTTGGCAGAGAAAGTGCAGCTGAGATATTGGCAAATTGCTCAGCTGGAAGGACTGATTAAGTATCAAGGCTGGTGACATGAATGCTGAGGCTCGCTTTTCGTCCTCAAATCCGTGTAGGTGCTGACACTTAAAAGAAACTGACAGGTGACTGTGACTGCTTTTGACACAGAATGACATAGCCAGAGCATCCATTTTTGTGTAGGTAGGTTGAAGCAGAATAATTGACTGTAAATCATCAGTTATCCTTTTTGTGTATTCTTCTTCCTGAATTTCATACAAACAGTGAAATAAATCCATTGGCTTAATCTGTAACCTAGAAGACTTACCCTTTATTTCTCTCTCAGTCCGTTTCAGTAATTCCTCTCAAAGCCCCAGAGAGACTTTTCTCCCAAAAGTAGTTTCCACAGCCTTTCCTTTTCCTTTATGTAAGAGGCCAAATAAGAATTGTATTGTTAGTGATGAAAAACCTTTTCCATATTGTTGGAATAGTTCTTGCCACGATTTCCCCACTTGATCAAAAAAACATCCAGTTGCTGTCATTCTTCAGAGCATAAAACATGGCGGTCAGGAACTCCTGGAAACTGTAGTGAAGGAAAGTGTAGACACTGACATGTCCTTCAGCTTTTTTCAAAAAGTAATTGAGAAACATGCAGTTGGTATCATACACTCCTATCCCATGTCTTCTAAGGCCACTGACTTCAAACAAGACCCGCTGGTTCTGCAGCCCCTCTGCAGCCAGACAGCAAAGGCCCCACAGGCAACTTTGTCCCTTCCACACTGAGATGCCTTTAAGGGTTCTGAGGCACTTAGAAAAGTAGAACAGGTACACATCAGTCATGGTCTGAAGTGACCTCATAAGACTATTGTCACCATCATCTCCCTGTGACTGCAGGACATTGCATATCATCCAGGAGATGATGGGAAGGGAAGACATGATGTCAAGGACTTCACTTTCTTGCAGACTACAAAAGACTCTCATTGCCACATTAGTACCTGAAAATTGACTCGAGAAATACGCTCTCTTTTCAGCATCTGTAAACCTTAGGATCTCTGCCAGAATAGGTTGTTTCAATGGAGAATGTAGCTTCTTCATGGCTGCAGGCCTGGCAGTTATCAGGAGGGAGGATTCAAGGAACAGTTTTTTCCTCATGAAACTGCACAAGAGGGTTTCTACTGGCTTTTCCTGGGGGTTGGTACTAAGATCCCCTTCCTGGTCATTACAGGATACTGCAGCTCAGGAAATTCATCAAGAATGAACAGAAGCTTCTCTGGATATGCCAGATTGGTCCATTTATATCCTGCAGGCTCCTTCTGTGAAAATGAAGCTACAGAACTTAAAGCAGCTTTCTCTTCTTTCTCTTCAGACAATAAACTCCAGATACAAGTGAGTTCCATATCTCTTCTTTTTTTTGATTGTTCATCTTGGTGCATCAAGAAGACTGATTCCCAAAGCTAGTTTACCTTTTCTCTACTTCTTGCCAGCGGGGAAGGGATTCTGAGAGGGAGCCAAGATCTTTGGGGTGGGGAAGGGGGAGTGACCCAGAGAGGAGGCAGCCCAGAGGGAGGAGCCGGGCTGGAAAGGGAGGGTGGGGAGGGGGCAGAGAGGCACGGTAGGGAAATGGGAGGATAGAAAACGGGAGGATAGAAAACCTTGGCCGTGGTTTTGAGGGTATCTAGAGCAGATCTGGAAGTTCCTCCAATTCAAACCCCGACTCCATCATTCCCTCCATGATAGGCTTCAGGATTATTTACCCTGAGTCAAAGGCAGCCATGACCAGGACCCTTGTTAGCAGCTCGCCAGGCCCCATGGAATCTGCTGGTCTGGCCGTTGCTTTAATCTTATGTTATGCGTGAAGATTTACAATATTACTTGGAGAGAAACCATGATAAGTGAAAAAAATCAAATTTCAAATTCTAGGGGAGCCATCCAAAGAAAAAGGCAGAAATGGTGAATTATTGCTTAATGGATTTTTTTAGAAAAAAGATGTGCTATGCAAAAACTGATGAAAAGAAAGCTGTGAACATAATTAACAGCACTGAAATATATATATATATGAATGTGGTTAAAAGGGGCAAATGTTAGCTTGTATGTATGGTAACAGAATAAAAATTAAAAAAAAACATAATCCATAGAACTACACCACACAAACAAGCCTATGTTAAATTATGGATTATAGTTAATAGTACAATTATAAAAATGTGCTTTCATCAATTGCACAAATATTCCATACCAATACAAGGTGTTAATAATAGGGTGATATATGGGAATCCCTTATTTTATGCATGATTGTTCTGTAAACCCACAACTTCTCCAATAAAGAAAAAAAGGATTCTTACCTTAAAAAAAAGAAAAGAGAGCTGGGCCTCAAGGATAGGAGCTTTGCCCCAAAGTTGAGCATAAGTAGGTGCTCCTTAGACCTGATTCCTTGTCATTTTTATCATCTCATTCCCCATACAGAAGTCCCTCTGACTGCCTCCTGTCTATCTCCTCTTTCCCACGCCCTTGAAAAAGAACTCTGGAATGATTATATTAATATGCAACAAAGTAGAATTCAGAATAAGGAATATTATGAGAGATAATGAGAAGTGTTAGATAACAATAAAGGTGTCAATCCACCAAGAAGGACATTCCATGACTGACATTCCAACCCTCTTAGGTGCTCCTTCAGCTAATTCTGCTCACTTCTAACTTATTTAGTGCTTATCATTCTAGATAGCAATTGCTGATTTAATTGTACCTCTCACAAAATTGTGAGGGTAATGAGGACACAAACTCCATCTTGCTAATTGTGGTGTCCCCTCTCTCTAGAACAGTTTCTGACATAAATAAATGCATGCTAAATCTTGTCACCCAGTTATCACCTGGCCTCTGTACCCCAAAAGTAAAGACAACAGGTATTTCCAAAATACTGAGCCCCCCTCTGGGATAGGAAAAGTGTTATGGGTTTCTTGGTAAACCATTGATTAATCCTTGACCTGTCTTTGACTCATTGTCAGAATCCCTGTTAGCGAGTTTTAGTTCCACCGCCAAAAGGGTATGGGCAGAGCTCAGCAAGAATCCCATGAAGGAAAAAGAGAGTTTCTGTGACGTGAAAATTTTCAGCCTAAAATACACAAAGACAAAATATTGACAATTAATACTTTTAAATGTTTGTGGGTTTCTTATATATCCCTCCAGTCTGCTATCATCTTCACTTAGGACCTCCTAAGAAGAGCTTATTGCAGCCGTAAGGATTTCGGTTGAACACAAGGAAAGTGGCCATGGCCAAAAGATTTTAAAGACATAATGCTGAGCGAAATAAGCCAGACACAAAATGAGAAATATTATATGCTACCACTAATGTGAACATTGAAAAATGTAAAATAAATGGTTTATAATGTAGAATGTAAAAACAAAAAAACAAAAAAACAAAAAAAAAAAAGAAAAATTGAGTGTGTTATCCTGAAGGACGAATGGGTTAATTAGCCCCACCCACCTGCACCCCGGCCCTGTGGAATGCTAAGGGACCACTCCCACCTAAAGGCATAAGATTAAGAAAGATTTCTTGACAGATAGGTTGCATTCACCCTGCATATTCCTTTATCCTCCGTAATTGCTGAAACAATGTACACGTGATCCTCATTATTCATGAATTCTATATTTGTGAATTCTCCTACTCGGGAATATTTATTCATGGAGTTTTCCAGTCATTTGCAGACATGTGGAGAACAGGGAATAATTTGAGTCTCCTGAAGCTGACTTCCCTAGCTGAGGGCAACAAGGCAACGTTTTGTCTTCTTGTTTCAGCTCTTATATTGTAAACAGTTCACAGTTTATTTAGTGCCGCATTTTTCACATATTTTGCTTTTTGTCAGTGATTTCACTGTTTAAGATGGGTGCTACATGTTGTGCTGAAGTGCTCTCTGGTGTTCTTAAGCACAAGAAGGCTGTGATGTGCCTTCCAGAGAAAATACGAGTGTGAGACAAGCTTCCTTCAGACCTGAGTTACAGTGCTGTTGGCTGTGAGTTCAATGTTAATGAGTCCACACCTTATTTCATGAGCTCCAATTACCTGCCCCCTAATGTGATTATGATTAAATTTGCTTAAATCTATCCTGGGGCTTTGTTTAAATGTTTTTCTAAGATGTTCCTAAGGCAATGATACTGTTTCTAGATGGGGTTAAATGGAGGGTATGAAAATTTAAGAAGGAAGAAAAAAGATATGCGTTTAAACAAACACCTAAAACAAGGTTATGTATTGATCAGTTGATGAAATGTGCCCAGAGGTTCACAGAAACTTAACTCTGCATTTTCCCTAGAGGCAATGCTTCAGTATGTGGCAATTCAGTGTTCAGGGCATCTTTATAAAGCATAACTACTGTGAATAGGAGAATCAATTGTAAAAGAAACTTACAAGATTGTCTAGCTATGACTTCCCGGAAAATTTTAGCCAATGCTGCCCTCTAGTGTCTAGCTATGACTTTACATCAATCCATTGTTTTACCCATGAACAGGCATAAAAGTTTGAGGACACCATTGAGATCATTTCCAAATTCCCTTTGACTAATTCATTTCATAGATAAGGAAACTGAAGTCCCAAAAGTGAAGTTCTTTCACAACTAATGAGTGACAGAGATAACTGCAGTGCTCAAAATGGCTTCATGGTTTTGGGAAATTCAACAAACTGTAGAGCATGATTCTTGCCACTATAAGAATTTGTAATCTAAAACAGAAGAGAGGATTATGACATATCTCAAATTAAAAACAATCCCAATTCATACAAGCTAGGGTCCTTGTGAGAGATCATTTGCATATTAAACTAGCAGAACTGGAGAGTTAGCAGAGACCAAACAATGGAATGTTTTGTGTTAAGCTAAAGATTTCAAACTTCATCCTGACAATGATGGATAGCCATTAACTATCTTAAGCAGAGGAGAGCTATGAATCGGTTTCAAATGTAGGAAGGCCATTCTGACTAAAGTGCAAGAGAGAGCAAGACTAGAGACAAAAAGACAGTGAAGGCTTATTTTGGTAATATAGGGTATACGTAATGAGGACTGAAGACCTCCAATTTCCTGGCTCAAAGAGCTGAGGGGATGGTAGTCTTATCAAGCTATATACAGTATAGAGGAGAAAGAGCAAGAAGTTTTGAGAGGTTAGAGAAATAGTAATTTCAATTTTGGACATATGGAGTTTGAAGGCCCTGTATAATATCTAGTAGTCAGTTAGATAGTCAGGCCTGGAGCTCAGGAGAAAAGTGACTTTGTACCAAGAAAACAGTGGAGCTTTGGTGGCATATAGATGAGGCTGCCCAGGGACACATGTATAATGAGAGGACAAGAGGGCTATGGGAAAAGATTCACATTATGGGATGGGCAGAATCCACTTAGGAGACTAAGGAGGAAGGTCAAAGCTGTTAGAAGGATGTCAGCAGAGTCTTACATCTCAGAAAAGCAGTTTCAAGAAAAATGTGCTAAACACTGTCAAAACAGAGTAACTGCAAACTGCTAACTAAAAATATATCTAGAGGCTAGATGTTGCCCAAAAAAAGAGATGGAGGCCAAGATTTTAAGGAGAAGAAGGAAGATAGGGTGTCAGTATAATAGGATCACCCTAGAAGACAGGACTCTGTCAGTTCTCAGAGTGACTACAGTACACATGGTAGACAGGGATGCCAGTTTCCAACATGTGAGGTGGGAGGTTCAAGAGCTCTAAGTGTGAATTCAAAACTGACCTCTAAATCAGAACCTGGCCCTCCAATTTGGAGGAGGGGTGACCAGTTGTGATTGGGAAAGAAGGTCCTTGAAGAATATGCTAAATGACAAACAGGTGGCACAAATTAGCAGAATTTTTTTAAAATACTTAGTACTGATGAAGATATGAGAAACAAGCACCATCTACTGTCAAAATATAAATTAACATCAGCCATTTTGGAAAACAGTTTTTCAATGTATACAGAAAGGTTCACATCATTCAACCTGTAATTCCACTTCTAAGATTTATTGATTAAAGGAATAATCTAAAATACATAAAAGCTTTACATAAAATTTGCTTATCTCAGGGTTATTTACAATAGGAAAAACTGACATCAAACTAAATTTCATGATAGAGGAATGGATAAGTAAACTATGGCACATGCTTACAATGGAATATTAGGCACACATTAAAAATATTATTTAATTGGTAGAGATGATGGAAAAGTTTTGGTAATGGATGGTGGATGATGTTAGCACAACACTAAGAGTGTAATTAACATCACTGAATTATATGTTTGAATGTGGCCAAAAGGGGAAATTTTAGGTTGTATATATGTTACCAAAATAAAACTTTTAAAAAAAGCATAGGATTGTACAACACAAACAGTGAACCCTAATGTACACTATGGACCATAGTTAACAGTGTAATAATATTAATATTGTTTCATCAGTTGTAACAAAGGTAAGGCCTAGTGTTAGTAATAGTGAATGAGGGGGTTATATGGGAACTCTTTATTTTCTGCAACTTTTCTTTCTCCTCAAAAACAAATTGTCTTGTTTTCACTCCCATGACCTTCTCCAATATGGATCCAAAACTGACATTTTTACTTGAAACCATCGTCCCAGCATGGTGCACTCAACTGGCATTGCCATCTTGCAATTATTCCTACTTCTTCAACATCAGCACCAACATGACTGCAGTAATAATAAAGCCTCCACCTCTATCTTTGGCCCTGGATGATTCTAACAGGATGAGAAATGGAGGAGACAAGGAATTACACCAAAGAACCAAAATCAGTGTGGTCAGGCAGAAGCTGCAATCACCTCGAGCATTAGAGACCCTGTCAAGGCCAGTCCTGGGCTCTCTTCAGTTTGGTTATGGTGGTCTTCATCACTTTTATCCTCCTCCCCATCCTTCCTGACCTAGCAACTCAATGATAATAATAATGAAATAATAATAATCAACAACAACCACTACAATTAATTGAAAGCTTACTCTTTGCCAAGACCTATTGGAAGCAGATTAACACGTGATCTACAAACATCCCAGGTTCCCACTCTGTGGATGTGCCTCACCCATAACTGACCCTCACCCTATCGTCACTTCCAGTCCATCTGCGAACCACACACTGTCCCTGTGACACATCCTAGAGGAAGGTTTCTTAATCAGGTGTCCAGGGACCACATGTGGATAGAATTCAGAACGTCCATAAACCTGAAAAGGAAAAAAATTACATCCTTATTCTCACTAAGCTTTAACTGAAATTAGTATTTCTTTTCATTGTGAATGTAGACAAAAAATCACAGTGATTTTAATAATACTGGTGATTCACCAATAGAAAAAGCAGATATTTTCATACCACAATTATAGTTGTTATAGATATAATGAATATTGTTTATTTTCATTACTATTTTGAAGTCACAGTAATGGCCAATAGATTTTGTTATTTAATACATTAATAAAGAAACTCATATGTTGCCATGTAATAAGTTTGTCTTTTAAAATATTTTATTTAAAATATTTAACTATTGTGCCAGGCAGAATAATGGCTCCCCAAAGATGCCCATATCCTAATCCTGGAAACCCATAAATATACCTGGCTAAAAAGACTTTGAAAATGTGATTAAGTTAAGGATCTTGAGATGGGAAAATTATCCTGGATGATCCAAGTAGACCCAATATAATCACAAAGGTCCTTTAAAAAGGGAGGCAGAAGGATCAAACTTAGACAGATGGAGATGTGATGGTGGAAGCAGAGGTCAGAACGATACAATTGCTGCCCTGAAGATGGAGGACGGGGCCACGAGCTGAGGAATGTAGGTGGCCTCTAGAAGCTGGAAAATGCAAGGAGAGAGATTCTTCCCTAGAACCTCCACAAGGAATACTGCCCAGTGGATCCATTTTAGACTTCTGACTCCTAGAACTGTAAAGATAATTAAAGTTGTGTTGTTTTAAGCTACTAAGTTTGTTAGAGCAGCAATAGGAAATGAATACAACTGTATTTCAGTGTAATTTATTTCCTTTGCAATTCTATGCATTTGATTTAAAAACACTGTTATGAGAAGGGCCCACATGGTTCATCAAATTGCCAAGGGGGTCCATCACACACACACACACACACACACGCACGCACGCACGCGCACACACACACACACACACACACACACACACACACACGGTTATAAACCCCTGGCCCTGAAGTGTAAAGAATAAGATGAGATTCAAAATAGGATGGAAATTTGGGGTGAGGTAAGAATTACAAATAGAGTGAGGATTTAAGTTGTACACATTATGTGGTTATTTTTTAAAAGTTGGGAGTGCAATGATTTATTTTTAGATCATATTCAAAACTATATGCCTGAGATGATACTTTAGCTCATATAATTCTCATAAAAACCTACGACATAGGTATTATCATCCTTATTTCATAAATGACAAAATGGAGAGTCTGAGATATGAAATGATTTTCCTAAAACAAAAAGCTAATAAGTAATGGACTAGGAATTTGGACCCAGATGTGTCTGAGTCCAAAGCCTATAGACCCCGTCATCACCCTCTATTGCCTCCTTCCTTCTACCACCTTCATTCCCATTTGTTTGGTGCTACTGTCTGCCACATCTTCCCTTTTCTCCTCTCCCTCCTTGAAAAGACGTTGTCTCAAGTTGTCTGTCTTCCAAAACATATAAGATGTGAATTGGCTAATCTCAAAACCCAACTCCAACCCATGCACCAATAAACAGAATAGAATAAGTGTGCTCCTCCCACAAATCCCCTTTTCTCCATGACCAGTCAAGTATTGCCCTGCTCTCAGACTTCATCCTGTTGTTCACCATCCCTCTTTTAAGAAATCCATTCCTTGGCTTCCTCGAGTATTCCTTGAAATATGATCTTGGTCCTCTTCTCTTCCCTCTATACTCTTATTTGTGTACTTCATGCCACACTGCAGATTTTATCCTGCAAGGCAGTGCAATGAGGCATAAAGAGGATGGACTTTGGAATCCAGCAGGCATAGGTTTGAATTTCAGTTCTGCCACTTACTGATGACTAATTGAATTACTTAGCCTACATGAGTCAGTAAATATTTTCCTTACTGGGAGGCTATGGAGATAAAATGAGGCCACATGCAAGACATCAGATGGTAGATTATCAATACACCTTCATTATCATTGTAATCATTATTAGGTGTATGCTGATGTTAGGATATTTGATGATGATTAATAGTCAAGGCCAACTTTCACTGAGGCTGGAGACCCCATGTTCAAGAATTTAAGATGTTCTTCTCTGGGACATGTCCTGTTGGGAGAAGCAATCACCCTGCTTCTGAAAGACCCTATGCATTCTTGCTGGGTGTACTGCTCTTTACCTGGGCCATTTGTCAGGATTCTGTTTGTAGTGAGCAACCCTGAGTGATAAGGTAATGTCTCCCCCCAGGCAAAGAGCAGGCTTGCTTCCACTTGCTCAAAAAGAGGTGAACTCGCCAAGCTCTGAGTTCCTCCCTGGAATGCAACCTGCTGCACATACAGGAATCCATCCAGGCCCCCTGTTCCAGTTTGCTAATGCTGCCATTATGCAAAATACCAGAAATAGATGGGCTTTTATAAAGGGGGTTTATTTGGTTACAGAGTTACAGTCTTAAGGCCATAGAGTGTCCAAGGTAAGGCATCAATGGTGAAAGGCCATTGGCATCCGGAAAACCTCTGATAGCTGGGAAGGCACATGGCTGACATCTGCTGATCCCAGACTATGTTTCAGCTTCTCTCTCAGCTCCTGTGCATTCTTCAATATGTTGCTCTTGGGACATTTTGTCCTCTCTTAGCTTCTCCGGAGCAAAAGTCTGCTTTCAACAGCCATCTTCAAAATGTCTTTAAGTTGCAGCTCTGAAGTTCCTCTGTTTGTGAGCCCTTTTATAAGCCTCCAGTGAACTAAACAAGGCCCATGCTGAATGGGCAGGGCCACACCTCCATGGAAACATTCAGTCAGAAGTCAGACCTTAAACAAAGGTGTCACTCACAGTTGGGTGGGTCACATAACCATGGAAACACTCAATCAGAAGGTTCCAACCTATCAACATCAATTCCTCTGCCCGCACAAGACTGCACCAAAGAACATGGCTTTTTCTGGGGAACATAATATATCCAAACCAACACACCCCCCAACACATCAAATCATACTGATGGGTCAAGGAAAACAAGGAATAATATAACAGATCATGAGATTTAACAACACAGAGGTCACTGGTGGTCTTAAGAAAAGTAATTTCATGGGGTGGAGAGGAAGAAAGCCTAATGGAAGTAAATTTAAGAGAGGGTGCTGTGGTAGAAAAGATGTTCTTGCTCCATGCCCGTGTGCGTGGACCTATTGTAGATAGATACTTTTAATGAGTTATTTTTAGTGAAGGTGTGGCCCAGCTGAATCAGGATAGGCCTTAACTTGTATTACTAGATGCCTTATAAAGAGAAGTGGAAAAAAAAGCCACAGAAAGGAGCCAGAAGCCAGAAGTCACTGCAAAACTGGAAGAGCAGAGACAAGGAGAGGGAGTTGGCCATGCAACAGGAGGCAAAGCTGCAAGCCAAGGAGCCCCAAGGATTGCAGCAAGCCAGCACCAGAACATAGAGACTTTGGGGGAGGAAGCATGGCCTTGCTAACACCTTGATTTTGGACTTCTAGCTCTGAAATCATGAGTGAATAAATACTTGTTGTTTAAGTCAACCCATTGTAAGGTATTTGTCATACCAGTCTGGCAAACTAAGACAGGTGAAAGAAAGGAATTAGAGATATTGGACATAGGCTTTTTCAAGGATTTTTGCTGGAAAGGAGAGCAGAGAACTGAGAAATTATTTCTTATTCCTTCTAAGAAAACCTTCTCTTAAGTAACTTTCTTTTATAAAGGATTGTCTGCCCCATCCGTCCTGAGCAACTAATGATCTTGGTGTGTTACTCTTCCCACAAAGTGTTTATCTTTTACAAGGAAAAACTATGTCTTAGGCCAAAGCTCTTGACCCCTTCATCTTTGGGTCACCAGGCCAGCCTGAGAAGGATCCTAGAGGCCAGAGGATCCTGCCTTGTCCCTCTTGTCACATGGCAGAGATATTTGGCCATTCTGATGACTAGGCCACATTCCACAGAAAACGAGCTGAGACACTGCAGTCCTCTTGGTTTTGTTGTCCCTTAAAGGAAACGTTAAGTGATGGTAAAAGACTTATGGTAGAGAATACTGAGTCGTTAGCATTATTGGACACCAGGAAGAGTTGCAAAAAATGGACTGTCTTGCCTTGACAAATGTGTTCAGTGATGTCAAGTACCATATTGCCTGCAATAGCTCATGAGAGAAGGATATTTATGTACCCGCCTCCTGTTGTTTGCTGGAATCATACACATCTCTGTTGCTTAGGAGAGACCATAGCTGCAATAAACATTTCAAGGGTTTGCACCAGCCACAAACCAGTTGTCCACGTCTGCCCTGAAAAAGAATAAGTGTTGAAATTTTTCTTACACCAAGAAATTACTTCTTTTCTTCCTAATCACCACCAGTGTGTGTGTCAGGAGTGGGAAGCTGGGAAAGAGGAAGATTGAACTGGTTGAGGGAAAAAGGGAAAAACAAAGAGGGTTTCTAGAGTCATACAGCTGGAGGGATTCTTAGGGGAAATCCAGACAAGCACTTTTATTTCACTAAGGCCCAGATGAGTTGGGTGATTCTCCAAAGAGAACTCAGAAAGTCAATGGCAGAGGTGATTTGCAAAATGTCACACTATACAGGAGGTCAATACCATTTAATGGTACACCAGAGGATGGGCTCTGGTGCCAGACTGCCTGGTTTAAATACCAGCCCTCGCACTTATTCACTATGTGACCTTTGGCAATTTCCCTAACCTTTTTAGGCCTCCCTTTCTTTTATCTGCAATAAATTGGACAAGCTACTGAACATCTCCAGACATTGGTATCGTTGTTTACAAAATGGGAATATTAATACCTCACAGAAGTGTTGGGAGGTTTCAATGAAATGAAAAGCACTCAGCTCATGTATAGACAACATTCAATAAATATTAACTCTATTATTATTTCCTCTCTGAGGCATTTAAATCCAGGACTTAGACAGTGACTCTACCTAAAAAAGGACCTGAAGCTTTTTAAGGAAGAATAAAAGGCTTAGCAAAAAATTGTTGTGACTGTAGAAAGGGTAAACAGAAGGTGTGAAAGCACAGTAATAATTATGAGAGCCTGTAAGTGACTCCCCCAGGAGACTGGGCAGTCCTAGTTTCTGACATCACACTGTCATGAGCTTTGTGCAGACTGGTTTCATGAAGGACACAAGTAGACCACCCTAGAGGACAAGCTGCTCCTTTAGGGTGGCTTCAAGTTTGAGGGAAGAAAAGCCATAGCCCAAAGTCCCTGGGAGCCTTGGCGAGTGCCCAGCAGAGTTGCTGGGTAGAAGCCCTCTGACCTGACCTGGGGCTGTGAAGGCCTGAGGTTAGCAGAGCTCAGGGGCTGCAGCCTGGGAAGATGGGCAACATAAAGGATATGGCCCAGCCATGAACAGTTCTGAACGACCCTGCACCCCAGGGTCTATTCACCTTCTTCTGGATCTAGAATGGTTTCCTGTAAGAGAAACAGCAAGGAGCTACAAAAGCATCAGCACCACCATAGGTGAGAGTTGTGTGGGGCTTGATTCCCTCTACCCACCTATCAAATCTGAAGTCATTTTCCTGAATAGAAAAGAGCCATTCCAAGCAACAGTTTAAGAGTTGTATCATCTCAACATTATACTCCCCAAAGTCATTTTCAGTACTCTTTCAGTAGTTGCCTTAAAATGGGCTTTGTATTAGTTTTTCCTGCTTCACTTTGATATGCCTGAGAAGTCTTAGAATGTAAAGCTCCACAAAGAACAAAAAAAAAAAAATTCAAAACTTCCCCGTTCCCATTCCACCTGTGTTGTATTAATTCATTCATTCCATAAACAATGAATGAATTAGACTCTACATTAAGGAGATATAGACATGAGAGCCCCTGCCCTCAAATAGCCCATCGTGTGCTGGGGGAGACAAAACAATACAGTGTGTCTTAAAGAAAGATCCCTAGAAGCACTCTGGGAGAGGGGGCTGCCTGCAGAAGGTTTTGGGGGTGTTCTTGGAAGACACACCTGTAAGAAAATGAGGAAGGCAAGATTGGGCCAAGGGAGAAGATGACCCACTCAGCTAATCTGATGGAGAGTTCTAGATTGGGAAGGCCCGGGGGGGTCATGCCTTTGTACTCCTGCATCACTTACCAATATTCCCAGCCGCTGGCAGAAGTGAGGGTCTGGGAGAACATTATGGTATTCTCTACAACATGCAGGAACTCACAACAGTAACACTACAGTACCCATGACAGTGCCCACAACAGTACCTGCTACAGTACCCACGACAGTACCCACTGTAGTACCCACAACGGTATCCATGACAGTACTGACAGCTGGACCTGCTACAGGACCCACTACAGTGCCCTCTACACTACCCACTACAGCCCCTGCTATGGTAACCACAACAGTACCCACTGAAGAATCACTACAGTACCCACTACAGTACCACTTCATTACCCACTACAGCAGCCATTACAGTACCCACTTGTTTTAGTTTCCTGGTTGCTAAAAGAAATACTATACAATGGGTAGGCTTAACAACAGGAATCTATTAGCTCACAGTTTCAGAGGCTAGAAGGATGGCTTCCTCCTGGGGTCAGTATCTTCTGGCTGCTGGCAGTCTTTTTCCCTTGACTTTTCTGTCATATAGCAATGCACTTGGCCACATCCTTTCCTTTCTTTTCTTGGTTCCTTTGACTTCCAGCTTCTAGCTGCTCTCTGTGACTTCCCTCTCTTTGTCCAATTTCCTTTGCTTATAAGGACTTCTGCCATATTGGATTAAGTCCCACCCTTATCCGTTTGGTCACACCTTATTTAATAACCCATTTAAAGGTCCTGTTTACAACTATATTTACACCCAAGAGGACCAGGGGCTAGGACGTGAACACAGATTTTTTTGGGAGGCATGAGTCAGTCACCAACACCACTATAGTTCAGCTACAGAGCCCACTACTATGTGAAAAAGTCCTCTACAGTCCCCACCTCGATGAGAAGAAAGATAAGCAGGCAGCACTATGTCATGACCCAGCAGAAGAGGATAATGCGGTTAATTTAGGTGGTCAGAGAAGGCTGCCCACAGGAGGCACGCTTGAACTCAGTTATGAGTTGCCATGGGTGTAACTTTCATCATCCCTGGTTAATGTTTCTGAAAGTGTGTCCCTGGACTACTTGCATCGGAATTACCTAGGGGGTAGGGTGGTACTTTTAACGCCCTGCTTCAAATTTCCTGAATCAGAAACTCTGGACTAGGCGTTGAAACAAGTTCCCCATTTGATTGCAGTTTGAGAAATCAGTCCTCAAGATAGAAGGGCTGGCAGAGATGTATGAAGCCAAACCCACTACTTCCCACCACAAGGAAATGGTTAAATTAAAGTCTCCTCACCCATTTTCTTCAGAGCTGAGACAAGAATGAGTTCTAAACAGTTCATTCTTTTGTGCCTTTTCCTTAGATTCTGTCCCATTAACTCATGAGAGCCAAAGCTGGCCCCCAAGCTGAAGGAAGACTTAGCCCTGAAAGTCTCCTGTCCACCCCCAAACCTTCAGAGTCACTTCCTTAAATCATCATAGATTTGAAATATTGTCTCACATTCACCAGAAAGCCATCCTTTTAGGCATAATAGGTGAATTATCAGATCAGATTATGGTGGGGTGGATTACACTGACTGACATAAAATGGTTAGCAACAATGGGTCTGGTGTGTCCTAAAACAATGATCACAAAGCGCTGGTAGACAGAAACCAGAGTAACCCAAAGATGTCTTGTGTGTCATAGAGTCAGCGTGCACAGCATTTTAAATTTGAATTAGGTGTCAACATTTCAATATTAAGAGATTTAGAACATGAATTTCTCACTTTTTTTGAAAAATAAAGAGGTCTGGCAACACTGGGCTCACATTTCTGTGGGCAATAATGGTTGGAATTGAATCGCAGTTAGGCACCCTGTTCTGGGAGCATTGCGTTTCTAGTTTGCTGCAGCTCCCACTGCTCCCTGATGCCTCCCTCCCACTGCAGGGAGAAGTCAGCCACACAGAGTTGCACCCTGCACCCTTCATTCATGTACATTACCTGCCTAGCTCTCAGAGGCATCTGAATTACGAATTCCTGCCTTGAAATTAAATAAATGTTTAATTAAGCTAAGAAACACACTGGAAAATTGTTTTGGATAACTATCGTACAATGGTCCTTCCCTGCAGGCAAGTAATATAAAATGTCTGTTTTGAAGTAATGGGGGAAAGTAGGCTATCCTTTAATGTTAAGCCTCTAGTCTCCTTTTTTTCCAGGCTGATTTACAGAAAGGTTTCTTAGAGACCCCCCAAGCCTGAGATAATGGGAGGGAAAGCACTTGTAAACCATGATTCTTCTCCTAGAATGTGGCATTATCCTATCTATGGATAATGACTTTTTATGTTGTCTCCTCTTTATCTGTGTTTCTTGGAAGGGCTTTGCCTCCCTTAGAAAATTCAAATGGTGAGGTAGTGGATTTGCCACCATTCCTCTGAGAGATGATGTATTCCCCTCACTACATGGAAAGGGGGCAGACTGGCCAGTGTGGTTTGGTGATTTTTGTCTATAGCTTTAGAAATTCCCATCTGTATTTTCTTAAAAGGACAAAACATCCTTCAAAGTCAAATATATATTGCTTTTCAAATAGCCTTGTATTTTGACTTTGTTTCATTTGAGTTAATAACTGAGATAACATTATTAATTTTGAAAGACTGCCTACTAGCATATCCCTCAAGGCAAATGAGATCTGAGATAATCTGATGTAATGCTTGATTTTCACTGAAGTTTAATTATCCAGAAGAGCATCTATTGCCTCATTAACCTTCTAACTGTAACCATTAACCCCAACGCAAATGTAGCAGCTGGACAAGGCAAATACAATCTAGCCATTTGCTAAGTTTTGAGAAGGAGGCTGCGTTGCCAATAGGTGGTTGTTACCTGGGCAGCAAGTGTCGGCTAATCCTACCCAAGTGAGCACGGTTGACAGGCTCTCTGTGTCTTAAAGCAGGACTTTGTGAAAATGGAGCCAGAAGATTAACTGTTTAAACAGTAAACCCTCCCAATAGCAGCCATCAATTACTCCCTTCTCTTTATTTTGCTGAGGAGCACTCTGAAAATACTGAGTCCAATCATACTGGTCTCGGGCCATATAACTGCAGCACCTGGCTACCAGGACCTGAACTGGGAGATCCGGGAGAGTGTGGAAAGGTGGAGGAGAGAAAGGATGGCTTTTACTATGACTTATGTAAGCCAGTAAGCAGAGCTAAATAAAGTGAAGAAAAAGAGAATCAAGACTGAAAGCTGTCATTACTTTAAAGAACAATGGCAGAACTGAGAAGGCATGTAAGAAGTTGTCTAGTCCACGCCCTCATTTTATAGACAATGAAGCTAAAACCCATTGAGAGGAGAGATGATTTGTTCAAGGTCACACAGCTAGCTCATTACAAAACTTGGATTAAAACCTAGATTTTCTGATTTCCATTCTAGGTTTCTATCACCTCCCTGAGGAAAAGGGAGAAAGTGGATAACAAACTAGGTAAAGAGAAAAATAAAATATTTAATTAAATAAATAGAAGAAATGAAAGGAGTGAACTATGAAACTGAGAAAAGGATAGAAACAAAGAAAAAATAATTATCATAATGGACGGTAATTCTAAAATTCATGTGCACAAGAAGAGCTGAAAATATTTTGAAAAAGAACAAGATGCAGAACTAGTACTACATAATTCAAACACTATAGAGTTTGTACAATCAAAACAGTGTGTTAATAGAATAGTCAATAAATGTATCAATGGAAAAAAATATGAAGTCCAAAAACAGACCAGGGTATATGCGGAATTTGGTATATGGTAAAGATAATTTCAATCAGTAGTGGTAGGAGGAGGGTGGGGTGGGCAATTAGTCAAAACTGAAGTTAACACTATTGGCTATATGTTTGAAGGGAAAATAAGGTTAAATCCTTACTTCATGCCATTAAAAAACAGATAGATGAAAAACTTCAATAAAAAGGCAATAGTGGGCAATATTTTTTAAGTATTAGAAGAAAATGTAGGAGAACATCTCTTGGAGGATGAGAGACCTTCATAACCATTGGGGATTGAATCATGCCCCCCATAAAAGTCATGCTGAGGTCCCAGCATGGGTGTCAACTCAATAGTTAATGAACATTTGCAGATGTTAGTTAAGGCATGCTCAAACTGAATGAGGGTGGCCTTAAACCAATATGGCTGAAGTCCTGATAAGCAAAGGAAATTGGACACAGAGAGGAGAAGCCACAGAGGCTGGAAGTCAACAAAACCCAGAAGATAAAGGAGAAGAATCTGTTATGTGCATTGCCACTTGATGGAAAAGTCAAGGGCCAAGGATTGCCAACAGCCAGCCGCAGAATGCCACAGTCTTTGGAAAGAAAGCAGCACCTTGCAGATGCCTCAATTTCCTCAAAACCATGAGCCAAGAAATTCCCATTGTTTAAACTAAGCCACTGCATGGTATTTGTTTTAGCTGCTGGGAAACTAAGTCAATAACCAAGGAACAGAAAAAAAAAAAAAAAAAAAAAAAAGGGAAAATAATCAATTAGGTCACTTACATCAGAATTTAAAACTTTTGTATTTAATAAAGGCCACAAATACAGTTAAAAGTCAAGGGACAGGATGGCAGCATAGAAAGGAGTGGAAGTTAGTTAGTCCCCAGAACAACTAATAAACAGCCAGGAACAACTAGAAAATAATCTGGAATAGCTGTGGAGGGACAAAGTGACTGTCCACTCATCATACACCAACCTGAATTGGGAGGAATGCCTGAGATTGCAGCATAAAATCTGTAAGTAAAAACTGTGCACCCCTGCCAGGAGCCCCCTCCCCCCATGGCCCAAACTGCAAACCCTCACTGTGCTAGAGAGCAGCACTCTCCCAAACTGCAAAGCCCCGCTGTGCTAGAAAGCAGTACTCTCAAGCAAGTGAATATAGTTCAGCTGAGCTCCAACTGGGGTTTTAATTAGCATACGCTCAATACAAGCTATGAATCCCCAACAAGCAGACAGAGGCTTTTGATGATTGAAAGCCGGACGACCTCTCTGGGAGGAAGGGGGAGCCCAGAGGACAAAGTGCTGTCTCTGGCCAACAGGTGAAACTGAGGGGAACTGCAGACTGTCCCTGAAGGGGGTTTTTCTGTCCCTTTTTTGGCTCAGTGGAGAAAGCCTCAGCCATTTTCAATTCCCAGTGCTCTGACTCAGACAAGGATGGAGACAGCAGAGTCAGAGTCTATTCAAATGCTAATGACCTCTCCCCAGGGGTTATATCTTCCCTAAGAGGAAGAAGGTGGTGCCAAGCTCTACTACCCACCTTTCATTCAGAAACAGATGCCAGAGCCTGGGGGAAAACAGCCACGGGCCACACCTCCTTACACCAGTCTGGAGCTGGGTTGACAGGCACCACCTGTGGACAGAAAGACACAGTGACTTGAGGCCTCACAGGGTGCATCAGTCTTCTAAGACACCCTCAGGGAGACATGAAACTTTGTCTCCTTCCAAGACCTGAGCCTGTTCTGGTCTGGGAAAACCTGGTTGGGGTAATCAAGGAGACCAGATGCCTAGACAACAGAAAACTACAACCTATACTAGGAGGGGTGAAGTTATGGCCCAGTCAAAGGAACAAACTTACACTTCAACTGAGATACAGAAATTGAAACAACTAGTGCTGGATCAATTCAGGAAGTTTAGGGAAGATATGGCAAAAGAGATGAAGTATATAATGAAAACACTGGGCGTACATAAGGTAGAAATAAAAAGTTCGAAAAAACAACTGACAAAATCTATGGAAACAAAAGGCACAATACATGAGATGAAGGACACAATGGAGACATACAACAGCAGATCTCAAGAGGCAGAGGAAAACACTCAGGAACTGGAGAACAAGACACCTGAAAGCCTACACACAAAAGAACAGATAGAAAAAAGAATGGAAAAATATGAACAATGTCTCCAGGAACTTAAGAACAAAACAGCAGGGGTATTCGCCTACCCCACCTCCATGGTTGCTAACATGACCACAGACATAGGGGACTGGTGGTTTGATGGGTTGAGCCCTCTACCATAAGTTTTACCCTTGGGAAGACGGTTGCTGCAAAGGAGAGGCTAGGCCTCCCTGTATTTGTGCCTAAGAGTCTCCTCCTGAATGCCTCTTTGTTGCTCAGATGTGGCCCTCTCTCTCTGGCTAAGCCAACTTGAAAGGTGAAATCACTGCCCTCCCCCCTACGTGGGATCAGACACCCAGGGAAGTGAATCTCCCTGGCAACGTGGAATATGACTCCCAGGGAGGAATGTAGACCTGGCACCGTGGGACGGAGAACATCCTCTTGACCAAAAGGGGGATGTGAAAGGAAATGAAATAAGCTTCAGTGGCAGAGAGATTCCAAAAGGAGCCGAGAGGTCACTCTGGTGGGCACTCTTATGCACACTTTAGACAACCCTTTTTAGGTTCTAAAGAATTGGGGTAGCTGGTGGTGGATACCTGAAACTATCAAACTACAACCCAGAACCCATGAATCTCGAAGACAGTTGTATAAAAATGTAGCTTATGAGGGGTGACAATGGGATTGGGAAAGCCATAAGGACCAAACACCACTTTGTCTAGTTTATGGATGGATGTGTAGAAAAGTAGGGGAGGGAAACAGACAGACAAAGGTACCCAGTGTTCTTTTTTACTTCAATTGCTCTTTTTCACTCTAATTATTATTCTTGTTATTTTTGTGTGTGTGCTAATGAAGGTGTCAGGGATTGATTTAGGTGATGAATGTACAACTATGTAATGGTACTGTAAACAATCGAAAGTACAATTTGTTTTGTATGACTGCGTGGTATGTGAATATATCTCAATAAAATGATGATTAAAAAAAAAAAAAAAAAAAAAAAAAAAGAACAAAACAAAATGCAGGAATGCACATGTCATTGGTGTCCCAGAAGGAAAAGAGAAGTTGGAAAAGGGGCAGAAGCAGTAATAGAGGAAATAAAGAAAATTTCCCATTTTTTATGAAAGACATAAAATTACGGATCCAAGAAGCATGGCATACCCCATATGGAACAGATATGAATAGGCCTATGCCAAGACACTTAATAATCAGATTATCAAACATCAAAGACAAAGAGAACCCTGAAAGCAGCAAGAGAAAAGTGATCCATCAGATACAAAGGAAGCTTAATAAGACTGTGTGTGGATTTCTCAGTCGAAACCATGGAGACAAGAAGGAAGTGGGGTGATATATTTAAGATACTTAAAGAGAAAAACCACTGGCCAAGAATCTTATATCCAGCAAAACTGTCCTTCAAATATGAGGGAGAGCTTAAAATAGTCTCTGATAAACAGACAATGACAGAGTTTGTGAACAAGATACTTGCTCTACAGGAAACACTAAAGGAAGTACTATGAACAGAAAGGAAAAGACAGGAGTGAGAGGTTTGGAATACAGTTTTGGGAGATAGAAGCACAGCAATGTAAGTACACTGAACAAAGATGACTGTGAGTATGGTTGAAAGAGGAAGGTTAGGAGCATGTGGGACACCAGAAGGAAAGAGGAAAGATAAAGACTGGGACTGTATAACTCAGTGAAACCTGGGGTGCTCAATGATTGTGATAAAACATACAAATAGAAAACTCTTCCATGAACCAGAACAAATGTATGACAATACAACTAGAAGTTAATAATAGAGGGGCATATAGGAAAAAAATATATACCTATTGCAAACTATATACTACAGTTAGTAGTATTTTAACATTCTTTCATCAACAGTAACAAATGTACTATATCAATACTATGAATCAATAATGGAGGGGGGGTTAGGGGTATGGGAGGATTTACGTTTCCTTTTTTGTGTGTTTATTTTCTTTTCTGAAATAATGAAAATGTTCTAAAAATTGGAAAAACAAAAACTAACTGTGGTGATGGACGCACAGCCATATGCTGGTACCGTGGGCAAGTGATTGTACACTTTGGATCTTTGGATAATTGTATGGTATGTGAACAATCTCAATTAAAAAAAAATGGAAAAATAAACCCTTGCCTGGAAGTGCCTAGACAGCACATGACTTGGATTGCTACCTGAATCTGGGCTCCCCAAATTGTAATTCTAAGACCCCAAATAAATGCTTTGTTGCCTTGCAGGGGGGTGGGGGGGGGGAAGTTAAGGTACAAATCAAAACAACTATTGCACATGTGTAGCAAAGGATTTATATCCATAAAAAGTAAAGAATTCCTAAAATCAATACAAAGTAGGGTAGAAAATGGGAGGAAATGGGCAAAGTATACAAGATAGCAATTTAAAGGAGAGGAAATGAAAATGTCCAATCAACATATGAAAATATGTCCAAGTTCACTTGTGAACAGGAACATGCCAATTAAAGCAAAATGAAATACCTCATCACACTCATCAGCCTGGCAAAAACATAGATGTTTGATGACACTGAGGATTCGGAAACTGTACACTCATACCAGCTGGTGGAAGCAGAAATTTGCGCAGTCACTTTTAAGGGCAAATGAATAAAATCTACTGAAGCTAAGTTCCCAAATTTTCAGTTTTATGTTTAAGTAAACATGGAAATTACTTGTTGCTCTTGTAGTAAAGAGGGTCACTATGACCAAAAGTCAGAGACCAAAAGTCAACCCATGAACTTGGGTAGGGAAGGATGGTTGCAAATCTATAGACCTGCATCCATTAGGAACTCAGCCCATAGCCGTGACCAGATCAGGGCATGATCAGAGTAGGGGAGGGAGGCACATCAACCCACCTGTCTGCATCTCATCCATCCTTGGTGGAATCAAGTGCTACTGGCGCCTCTGGCTGTCCTAGACAAGGGAGACAGCTTTGCTGTCAGGTTTATCTTATTTTCCAAACTTCAGTGATGAATCTTTTTCAGGTTGGAAAGTGAAGCAATTAAGTTCCCTTGTGGTGGGGTCATTTAGTGCTAAATGAAAAATTTGACTCCATCAGGCCAGAGAGACGCATGCCATTAATCACAGCATGCGTCGACACAGCCACTGTCAAGTTCCTCGTTAACCTCCCTTCCTTTAGCTGACTCATTTCCCTATGTAGAGTTACCAGAAAGGGCATGCTGGGGGCCTGGGCAGGGACAAAAGTCATTTAAGCATTGGTTAGCCAGGAAATTGAAAATCTGCCATGGTACTAGGGCACAAAGTGGGAATTGGTTTCCTGTCATGTCTGATCATAAGGCTGTTAGTGAAGTAATGTCAGAACCAAGTTAAGGAACTAGGAAGGCTGAACACAAAGAGCTTAATCATCAAAGCAGGGGAGACGGGGAAGTGGTTGGGCATCTGGTAGACGCAGGTGTTCAAGGCTCTGATCACCTGTGTCCCTGGTGAATCTGTCTCCACCTTTCTACCTTGTTCCAACCTTAAAACCTGAATCCCAGGGTTCTCCCTTAGCATGCCCGACTCTGGCTCCTCCTGCCCATGGCCTAACAATCTGACTTATCTTCTGTTTGCCTGACCACTCTTCCTGTTTGTGTTCTATGACTACCCTGCCCACTCCTGACACAATCCCAGTAATAACTGTCATCCACTGAGTACTAGGCACCATGCCAAGCACTTCACGTGAATTATCTCATTTCATAAACTCTAGATCTCTGACTTCAGCTAGTCAATGACCATAATTCTCAAAATCTGTCTCTTCTTGACAGTTGTGATTGTGCCCGTCTTATGCAACAGGAATCACTAGGGATCCTTTGTCAAAATCTACATACCATGATGATACTGTGAACTATTGATTGTACACTTTAGATGGATTGTATGGTATATGAATATATCCCAATAAAACTCTTTAAAAAAAAAAAAAAAAAAGAAAGAAAGCTTTAAAAAAATCTACTTACCTGAACTCATCAAAACCTGAAACAGATTCTATACAGGTGAAGCCTCAGAGTCCCCAAAAGGCCTGAAGGATGACTCCTGACTCAGAACCACTGATCTAGGCTCAGGAGGGTATCCCAGCTTAGCTGATCCAGTCTGTGATGGTTAATCTCATATACCAGCTTGGCTAGGCTATAGTTCCCAGTTATTTATCCAATAGCTAATCTAGTGTTGCCGTGAAAGTGTTTTGTAGATGTGGTGGTTAACATCTGCAATCAACTGAATTTAAGTAAAAGAGATTACCCTTGATAATGTGGATGGGCCTCATCCAATGGGTTGAAGGCCTTAAGAGCAAAAACTGAGGTTTCCCAGAGAAGAAGAAATTCTGCCTCAAGACAGCAGTAGCAGCTCCCTCCTGAGTTTCCAGTCTGCCAGTCTGCTCTACAGATTTTTGGACTAGCCGGCCCCCATAACTGTGTGAACCAAATTCCACCACAGCAGGAAAAAATAAACTCCTTTTCCTGCCATTGAGCCTGTGCAGCAATCCCCATTTTGGTCCCCAGTGTGTCTAGCTTCTTCCTCGGGTCTTCTGCCACAGTGAGATATTGTAACTCAAGCTGCGTTCCAAAGTTGAAAGAAAGCCAAGCATTGGTTCAGGTAATCCACACCCCTTCTCTCTTTCTTAGACTGTGCTCAGAAACTCCTTTGGCAGGAACCATCTGGAGACCTAGGAGAACTTCTGAATATGCCACACCCTTCACTCAAAAGGTCTTCAAAATAAAAATGCTAATTTCAACCAGAAATAGGATTGTTCTGCCCCCAGATTTCATGGTAATAAGGAAGCAGACTGTGAATCAGCCACTGTAAAGGGCAAGGGGCTGGAAAGGTTAAAGCAAAGCGAGCACAGAATCCGTCACCTGATAACAACCCCCAACCCACCAGTGTCTTTAGTTAATCAAACATTAAATATGAAAGTAATTAGAAAGAATAATGATAGCCAGGCTATTGTGATGAGAAGAATATATAGAAAAGGAGGAGGCGGTGACCCCTGACCCATGAGGGAAGAGTGCTCACACACTAAACATACAGGAGAATATGAAGGATTTTTCTAAATTTGGAAGCCTCCCGCTGAACAAAGTGTTAAGGGGTAGCAGAGAAAGGGAGCAACTTCCATTCTTGACTAGAGAGGAGATAAGCACTGGGACAGTTCAACATAGTGGTTAGGAGCAATCAGGGTTTTTAAGACAAATAGGCCTGAAATCAAATCCCAACCCCTCCACTCCCTACCTCTGTGAGCTCAGGTGAAGACACAGCTTCTTCATCTGTAATGGGGAATGGTAGCTGCACCTACCTCACAGGGCAAGCATGGTGTGTTAGCAAACTGACAATTAGTTTCATAAGAAACATTAATTAAGAGAAATAAATGAAGTTAAATTAAAATAAATAAAGTAAACATGTAAAACATTTATCTTGGTGCCTGGAATGGGGTAAGAGTTCAACAGATGGTTGATAAGCTCTGTTAAGACACTGATATGCTTCTGGATCTTGGATTCTGATTCCTTGATGGATGCAGGCAGGGGCTTCACTTTGTCCACAAAGAAAGAGGAAGAAAGAGGGAATAGATACCTCTGAATTCAATCCTCCTTAAGTCTTCATTTTCCTAAAGGCTAACAGTGTGTAAGGCAAGAGCCAGGAAGAAATGTCATTGATTTAGGGTGATAATTAGATTTCCAGAATCCTGCGGGTAACACCATCCCTACCTTTACAGAACCTGAACCCCACTGAGCCAACAGGAACAAACAACAGCCTTTCTAAAAGGACCCAGCAGCCAGGGAGAGCAAACACTGGTAAAACATTCTGAGCACTATGCCTGATGAAATATTACTGCTGGAGGAGAAAGATGAATCCCTGAAATAAAAGGTCATTCATTATAGAGACTTCCAGGGAAGATGGTGGAATAGGGAGCTCCAGGACTCAGTCCTTCCATCAAAACAACTAATGAACAGGCAAGAACTGTCTGAAACAACTATTTTCAAACTCTGGAGGCCAAAAGAACACTGAACAGCATCCAGGGAAGAGCAGGAGGCAGAGGCTGATAAAACCATGGGGAGGACCTATAAATTGCTCTCTCCATGCTGAGGCAACCAGTGCCCATCCCCCACTCTCGCAGCCGGCCAGTACAGGGTCCAGTCCCTGGCTAGCTCACTGGTGACCAAAAGAGACATAAAAACATTCTTCTCTAAGAACAGGGGTGGGCATGGCCAATATCTGATCACAGGTTTTGATTAGTAAATTTGCATCACTGGGGGCCAGGCTCTGAGGGCAGCTTTTGTTTCAACTTACCTGGGACAAAGGAAGCAACAGTCATTGTTTCAAGCCTGCCCCAACAAGGACAGAAGCAGCCATTGTTTCAAACCTCACCAAACAGGGGCAGTGGTAGTTGAAATTTAAAGACACAGCACTTCCTCAGTCCTGTAGGGGGCAGTTAGCTGAAGGACTATATTTGCTGTGCAGGCCAGAAAAGCTCAACTTTGGAGAGCTGTCACAGAAGCTTTTGGCACCCTTCTTGATCTCCTCCTTAGGGCACTTTGGAGCCAGTCTGCTCCCCCTTCATGGGTCCGTGGGCTTGTTTTGGCTGGGGAAGACTGACAAGAGAAAGTCTTCTCCCTTTTGCCCTCCTCCCAGAATTTGCCCTCCAGGCAAGAGCAGCTTAAGACAATGAAAGGAGTGTAAAAAAAAAAAAAAAACTATAGAAGCAGACAGTCTGGGATAAAGGCCTGCCAGCTTCAGATTCCTGGGAGAGGGAGGTCTATATCCTGGGAAACAGAGGAGACAATCAAACTCCCATACACAGGGGAAATCCAAAACTAACAAGCAAAAGCCCAGGACAAGACAGAGGCCTAGAAAGACAGGGAAAACCTTGCACATTGCATTCACTTGAGCAGACCTTCCTGATAGGCAGACTAAAGCTCAAGAAAATCTCTGTCTTATCAGCTCCTTACAGAACCAAGAAACAGACATCTTGGGGGATAAAATCTTAAAATGTTCAGTGTACAATAAAAGAGTACAAGACAAACAAGGAAATAGGAAATTATGGACCATCCAGAGGAAGAGGATAAATATACAGAAAACAACAATGAAGAAGAATGTGAACATACCAAACAAAGCCTTTAAAAAATGATCTTAAAAGTTCCTGAGGAGATGAAGGAAAAGTAAAGAGAAAGAACTATAGGATATCAGGAAAACAATGAATGAACAATATGAAAGTCTAAGTAAAGAGACAGAAATTTTAAAAAGGAACCAAACAGAACTACTGGAGTTGAAGACCACAGTAACTGGATTGAACAATACCCAAGAGTGTTTCAAGGGAAGAATGGAGCTGGCAGAAGAAAGAATCAATGAACTTAAAGACAAGACACTTGAAATAAGTAAGGCTGAGGACCAAGAAAAGTAATAATAAAAGCAAAAACAGCCTAAGACAGCTATGGGACACCATCAAGCACACCAATATACACATTATGGGAGTCCCAGAAGGAGAAAAAAGACAGAAAGGGGCAGAAGGAATAGTCAAAGAAATAATGACAAGATTTCCCAGACTTAGCAAAAGATGAGAATATGTACATCCAAGAAGCCCAGAGAACACCTAACAGGGTAAACATGAAGAATAATACACTCTGTTATATATAGATTACATTAGTGAATGCAGAGGACAAGGAGAGAATTCTGAAAGCTGCAAGAGAAAAGCAACATGCTATGTACAAGGGAGGCCCAATTACATTGAGTGCTGATTTCTCATCAGAAACCATGGAGGCAAGAAGGCAGTGGGTTGAATTACTTAAAGTGCTGAAGGAAAGCAATTGCCAGCCAAGAATTTTATATTGGGCAAGACTCTCTTTCAAAAATGAGGGAAACATTAAGACATTCTCAGATAAACAAAAGCTGAGGGAGTTCGTTACCACTAGACTTGGTCTACAAGCAATACTAAAGGGAGTTCTTCACAGTGAAAGGAAAGGACATGAGATGGTGGTTCACAGCAGCATAAAGAAATAAAGGCCTGCAGTAAAGGCAACCATTTCTGTAACTATAAATGCCTGTATTATTGAATTTTATTGTATTGTTTGGTAAGTCAGTCCACAACTAACTTCCTACAGGTGCTAAAATGCAAATGCATAACAAATAATTTTAAATCTATGTTTTTGGACACACAATTTACAAAAATATACGTGCAAAAAAATGGTGAGGGTGGGGGTGTAGGAAAATTATATGTGCATGCTATTGAAATTAAGTTGGTATTAAACCAAATATGATTGGTATATATTTAGGGTGTTAAATTTAACCTCATGGCAACCAAAAGAAAAAAAGATGAAAAATATATCCAGATATAAATGAGAATGCACTCAATATGGTACAACACCAAAAAACAAATATAAAAGTAGCCATTAATGGAATTGAGGGACAAAAAAGGTATAAGACTTACAAAGGCTAAATATTAGCAAAATGGCAGAAGGAAGTCCTGCGTTTTCAGTAGAGACTTTAAATGTAAATGGATTAAACTCTCCATTCAAAAGGTAGAGGTTGGCAGAATGGATAAAAAAGCATGACCCAGCTATATGCTGTTTGCAAGAGACTCACCACCTTAAATTCAAAAATGCAAGTAGTTTCAGGGTGAAAGGATGGAAAAAATATATACACCATGCAAGTAGTAACCAAAAGACAGTTAGACTGGTTGTACTAATATTGAATAAAATAGACTTTAAGTCATAATCAGTTACAAGGAACAAAGAGTATATACTGGTAAAGGGCACAATTCAACAGGAAGATGTAGTAATTGTAAGTATATATGCACCAAAGAGCAGAGCTCCAAAAATATGTGAAGCAAATATTGATTAATTTGAAGGGAGAAATTGAAGGTTCTGCATTAATAGTAGGAGACTTTAACACACCACTCTAGTCAGAAGATCATTTAGGAAGTACAAGACTTGAAAGATACACTAAACCAACTAGACCCAACAGACATACATAGGGAAATGCAACCAATAAAAACAGAGTACACATTCTTCTCGAGTGCACAGGGATCATTTTCCAGGATAGAACATATGTTGGGCCACAAAATAAGTCTCAATAAATTCAGAAATATTGAAATCATACATTATATATTCTCTGACAACAACAGAATGAATCCAGAAATCAATGACAGGGGAAGAAATGGAAAATTCACAAATATGTGGAAATTAAACAACATACTCTTAAACAACCAATAAGTTAAAAAGGAAATCAGAAACAATTCAGGAAATTTAAAGGTAAATGAAAATGAAAATATAACCTACAAAAACGTATGGGATGCAGTGAAGGCAGTGCTGACAAGGAAATTTACAGCTCTAAATGCATATATTAAAAAGAAAAAAGACTTCAAATCAGAGACTCAAGTTCAAAACTGCAAGAACTCAAAAAAATGCAAAATGAGCAGAAGAAAGGAAATAAAAAGGTTAGAGCAGAGATATATGAAATAGAAAAAAATACAGTAGAGAGAATCAATAAAAACAAAAGTTGGTTCTTTGAAAAGATTAATAAAATTGACAAACCTTTAGCTAGATTGACAAAAGAGAGAATACAAATAACAAAAATCAGAAGTGAACAGAGACATTACTAGCCCCACTGAAATAAAAAGGACTATAGTGGATATGATGAACTTATGCCAATAAATTAGGTAACCTAGACAAAATGGACAAATTCCTAGAAACACACAAACTACCTACATTGGCTGAGGAAGAAGGAGAAGATCTCTCCACAAACTAATTACCAGCAAAGAATCAGTAATCAAAAATCTTCTAACAAAGAGAAACCCTGGACCGGATGGCTTCACAGGAGACTTCTACAAAATATTCCAAGATTTAACTCCAGTTTTGCTCAAATTATTCCAAAAAAACTACAGAGGAGAGAAACACTCCCTAACTCATTCTACAAGGCCAACATCATCCTTATACCAAAACTGGATAAAGATATCACAAGAAAAGAGAACTACAGACCAGTATCTCTTATAAATATAGATACAAATATCCTCAACAAAATAGTAGCAAACCAAACATATTAAAATAATTAAACAGCATACTAAAATAATTAAACATCATGATCAAATGGGATTTATCCCTGGTATGCAAGTTTGGTTCAACATAAGAAAATCAATTAATGTAATACATCACATTAACAGAATGAAGGAAAAAAATACATGATCATCTTTATCGACATAGAAATACAGCACTCTTTCTTGATATAAAGAAAAAAAAAAACAGAACTTAGAACACTAGCAATAGAAGGAAACATCCTCAACATGATAAGGATGCCCACTGCCACCACTGTTATTCAACATTGTACTGGAAGTCCTTACCAGAGCAGTTAGACAAGAAAAAGAAAAGGCAGTCAAATTTTAAAGAAAGAAGTAAAACTTTCCCTATTTGCAGATGATATGATCTTATATACAGGAAATCTTGAAAAATCCACAATGAAGCTCTTAGACTAAAAAATGAATTCAGCAAAGTGACAGGGTACTAGCTCAACACCCCTAAATCATAGTGTTTCTATACAGAAGCAAAGAATTGGAAGAAGAAATCAAGAAAAAAGTCCCATTCAAAATAGCAACTAAAACAATCAAATATCTGGGAATATTTCTAACCAAGGATGCAAAGGACTTGTACACAGAAAACTAAAAAACACATTACTAAAAGAAATTAAAGAAGACCATTCTTTAAGAAGACCATCCGGAATTCGGGCAAGATGGCGGACTGGTGAGCTGTACGTTTTAGTTACTCCTCCCGGAAAGTAGGTAGAAAGCCAGGAACTGCGTGGACTGGACACCACAGAACAATCTGACTTTGGGCATACTTCATACAACACTCATGAAAACATGGAACTGCTGAGATTCAGTGAAATCTGTAAGTCTTTGTGGCCAGGGGACTTGCACCCGTCCCTGCCAGGCTCAGTCCCATGGGAGGAGGGGCTGTCAGCTCCGGGAAGGAGAAGGGAGAACATCAGTGGCAGCCCTTATCAGAAACTCATGCTACTGATCCAAACTCCAACCATAGATAGACTGAGACCAGACACCAGAGAATCTGAGAGCAGCCAGCCCAGCAGAGAGGAGACAGGCCATAGAAAAAAACAGCACGAAAAACTCCAAAATAAAAGTGGAGGATTTTTGGAGTTCTGGTGAACATAGAAAGGGGAATGGCAGAGCTCAGGCCTTGAGGATCATATGCAAATCCTGAGGAAAAGCTGATCTCTCTGCCCTGTGGATCTTTCCTTAATGGCCCTAATTGCTTTGTCTCTTAGCATTTCAATAACCCATTATTTTTTTTAATCCTTTTTTCTTTTTCTAAAACAATTACTCTCAGAAGCCCAATACAGAAAGCTTCAAAGACTTGCAGTCTGGGCAGGTTAAGACAAGAGCAGAACTAAGAGAGCTCTGAGACAAAAGGCAATAATCCAGAGGCTGAGAAAATTCACTAAACACCACAACTTCCCAAGAAAAGGGGGGTGTCCGCTCACAGCTAGCATTCATCCTGGTGGAAAGGAAACAGTCCTGCCCATCACCAGCCCCATAGCCCAGAGCTGCCCCAGACAACCCAATGTGATGGGAGTGCCGCAAATAACAGGCACACACCACAAAACTGGGCATGGACATTAGCCTTCCCTGCAACCTCAGTTGATTGTCCCAGAGTTGGGAAAGTGGAGCAGTGTGAATTAATAAAGCCCCATTCAGCCATCATTTCAGCAGACTGGGAGACTCCCTACAGAGCCCAGCAGCCCAGAACCACCCTGGGGGGACGGCACTCACCTGTGACATAGCACAGTCATCCCTGAACAGAGGACCACGGGGTGCACGGACTGGAAGAGGGACCCACTTCCAAGTCTCAGGAGCCATACGCCAATACCAAGGACTTCTGGGTCAGTGGCAGAGACAAACTGTGGCAGGACTGAACTGAAGGATTAGACTATTGCAGCAGCTTTAAAACTCCAGGATCACCAGGGAGATTTGATTGTTAGAGCCACCACCCCCCCCAACCGCCCAGAAACACGCCCCATATACAGGGCGGGCAACACCAACTACACACGCAAGCTTGGTACACCAATTGGAACCCACAAGACTCACTCCACCACTCACCACAAAGGCAAAGCAAGGGGAGAACTGGCTTGTGGAGAACAGGTGGCTCGTGGACGCCACCTGCTGGTTAGTTAGAGAAAGTGTAATCCACGAAGCTGTAGATCTGACAAATTAGAGATAAGGACTTCAATTGGTCTACAAATCCTAAAAGAATACTATCAAGTTAAGCAAATGCTAAGAGGCCAAAAACAACAGAAAATTATAAAGCATATGAAAAAACCAGACGATATGGATAACCCAAGCACAAGCACCCAAATCAAAATATCAGAAGAGACACAGCACCTAGAGCAGCTACTCAAAGAACTAAAGCTGAACAATGAGACCATAGTATGGGATACAAAGGATATCAAGAAGACCCTAGAAGAGCATAAAGAAGACATAGCAAGACTAAATAAAAAAAATAGATGATCTTATGGAAATTAAAGAAACTGTTGACCAAATTAAAAAGATTCTGGACACTCATAGTACAAGACCAGAGGAAGCTGAACAACGAATCAGTGACCTGGAAGATGACATAATGGAAAATGAAAGCACAAAAGAAAAGAATGGGGAAAAAATTTGAAAAAATTGAAACGGACCTCAGGGATATGACAGATAATATAAAACATCCAAATACAAGTCTCATTGGTGTTCCAGAAGGGGAAGAAAAGGGTAAAGATCTAGGAAGAGTATTCAAAGAAATTGTTGGGAAAAACTTCCCAAATCTTCTAAACAACATAAATACACAAATCATAAATGCTCAGCGAACTCTGAATAGAATAAATCCAAATAAACCCACTCCGAGACATATTCTGATTACACTGTCAAACACGGAAGAGAAGGAGCAAGTTCTGAAAGCACCAAGAGAAAAGCAATTCACCACATACAAAGGAAACAGCATAAGGCTAAGTAGTGACTACTCAGCAGCCACCATGGAGGCGAGAAGGCAGTGGCACAATATATTTAAAATTCTGAGTGAGAAAAATTTCCAACCAAGAATACTTTATCCAGCAAAGCTCTCCTTCAGATTTGAGGGAGAGCTTACATTTTTCACAGACAAACAAATGCTGAGAGAATTTGCTAACAAGAGACCTGCCCTACTGGAGATACTAAACGGAGCCCTACAGACAGAGAAACAAAGAAAGGACAGAGAGACTTGGAGAAAGGTTCAGTACTAAAGAGATTCAGTATGGGTACAATAAAGGATATTAATAGAGAGAGGGGAAAAATATATATGACAAACATAAACCAAAGGATAAGATGGCTGATTCAAGAAATGCCTTCACGGTTATAACATTGAATGTAAATGGATTAAACTCCCCAATTAAAAGATATAGATTCACAGAATGGATCAAAAAAAATGAACCATCAATATGTTGCACACAAGAGACTCATCTTAGACAGGGACACAAAGAAATTGAAAGTGAAAGGATGGAAAAAAATATTTCATGCAAGCTACAGCCAAAAGAAAGCAGGTGTAGCAAAATTAATCTCAGATAAAATAGACTTTAAATGCAGGGATGTTTTGAGAGACAAAGAAGGCCACTACATACTAATAAAAGGGGCAATTCAACAAGAAGAAATAACAATCGTAAATGTCTATGCAGCCAATCAAGGTGCCACAAAATACATGAGAGAAACACTGGCAAAAATAAAGGAAGCAATTGATGTTTCCACAATAATTGTGGGAGACTTCAACACATCACTCTCTCCTATAGATAGATCAACCAGACAGAAGACCAATAAGGAAATTGAAAACCTAAACAATCTGATAAATGAATTAGATTTAACAGACATATACAGAAGATTACGTCCCAAATCACCAGGATACACATACTTTTCTAGTGCTCACGAACTTTCTCCAGAATAGATCATATGCTGGGACATAAAACGAACCTCAATAAATTTAAAAAGATTGAAATTCTTCAAAGCACATTCTCTGACCACAATGGAATACAATTGGAAGTCAATAACCATCAGAGACTTAGAAAATTGACAAATACCTGGAGGTTAAACAACACACTCCTAAACAATCAGTGGGTTAAAGAAGAAATAGCAAGAGAAATTGCTAAATATATAGAGACGAATGAAAATGAGAACACAACATACCAAAACCTATAGGATGCAGCAAAAGCAGTACTGAGGGGGAATTTATAGCACTAAACACATATATTAAAAAGGAAGAAAGAGCCAAAATCAAAGAACTAATGGATCAACTGAAGAAGCTAGAAAATGAACAGCAAACCAATCCTAAACCAAGTAGAAGAAAAGAAATAACAAGGATTAAAGCAGAAATAAATGACATAGAGAACAAAAAAACAATAGAGAGGATAAATATCACCAAAAGTTGGTTCTTTGAGAAGATCAACAAGATTGACAAGCCCCTAGCTAGACTGACAAAATCAAAAAGAGAGAAGACCCATATAAACAAAATAATGAATGAAAAAGGTGACATAACTGCAGATCCTGAAGAAATTAAAAAAATTATAAGAGGATACTATGAACAACTGTATGGCAACAAACTGGATAATGTAGAGGAAATGGACAATTTCCTGGAAACATATGAACAACCTAGACTGACCAGAGAAGAAACAGAAGACCTCAGTCAACCCATCACAAGCAAAGAGATCCAATCAGTCATCAAAAATCTTCCCACAAATAAATGCCCAGGGCCAGATGGCTTCACAGGGGAATTCTACCAAACTTTCCAGAAAGAACTGACACCAATCTTACTCAAACTCTTTCAAAACATTGAAGAAAATGGAACACTACCTAACTCATTTTATGAAGCTAACATCAATCTAATACCAAAACCAGGCAAAGAGGCTACAAAAAAGGAAAACTACTGGCCAATCTCCCTAATGAATATAGATGCAAAAATCCTCAACAAAATACTTGCAAATCGAATCCAAAGACACATTAAAAAAATCATATACCATGACCAAGTGGGGTTCATTCCAGGCATGCAAGGATGGCTCAACATAAGAAAATCAATCAATGTATTACAACACATTAAAAATTCGAAAGGGAAAAATCAAATGATCATCTCAATAGATGCTGAAAAAGCATTTGACAAAATCCAACATCCCTTTTTGATAAAAACACTTCAAAAGGTAGGAATTAAAGGAAAATTCCTCAATATGATAAAGAGCATATATGAAAAACCCACAGCCAGCATAGTGCTCAATGGTGAGAGACTGAAAGCCTTCCCTCTAAGATCAGGAACAAGACAAGGATGCCCGTTGTCACCACTGGTATTCAACATTGTGCTGGAAGTGCTAGCCAGGGCAATCCAGCAAGACAAAGAAATAAAAGGCATCCAAATTGGAAAAGAAGAAGTAAAACTGTCATTGTTTGCAGATGATATGATCTTGTATCTGGAAAACCCTGAGAAATTGACGATACAGCTGCTAGAGCTAATAAACAAATTTAGCAAAGTAGCGGGATACAAGATTAATGCACATAAGTCAGTAATGTTTCTATATGCTAGAAATGAACAAACTGAAGAGGCACTCAAGAAAAAGATGCCATTTTCAATAGCAACTAAAAAATCAAGTACCTAGGAATAAACTTAACCAAAGATGTAAAAGACTTATACAAAGAAAACTACAAAACTCTACTAAAAGAAATAGAAGGGGACCTTAAAAGATGGAGAAATATTCCGTGTTCATGGATAGGAAGGCTAAATGTCATTAAGATGTCAATTCTCCCCAAACTCATCTACAGATTCAATGCAATCCCAATCAAAATTCCAACAACCTACTTTGCATACTTGGAAAAGCTAGTTATCAAATTTATTTGGAAAGGGAAGATGCCTCGAATTGCTAAAGACACTCTAAAAAAGAAAAACGAAGTGGGAGGACTTACACTCCCTGACTTTGAAGCTTATTATAAAGCCACAATTGCCAAAACAGCATGGTACTGGCACAAAGATAGACATACAGATCAATGGAATCGAATTGAGAATTCAGAGATAGACCCTCAGATCTATGGCCGACTGATCTTTGATAAGGCCCCCAAAGTCACTGAAGTGAGTCATAATGGTCTTTTCAACACATGGGGCTGGGAGAGTTGGATATCCATATCCAAAAGAATGAAAGAGGACCCCTACCTCACCCCCTACACAAAAATTAACTCAAAATGGACCAAAGATCTCAATATAAAAGAAAGTACCATAAAACTCCTAGAAGATAATGTAGGAAAACATCTTCAAGACCTTGTATTAGGCAGCCACTTCCTAGACTTTACACCCAAAGCACAAGCAACAAAAGAGAAAATAGATAAATGGGAACTCCTCAAGCTTAGAAGTTTCTGCACCTCAAAGGAATTTCTCAAAAAGGTAAAGAGGCAGCCAACTCAATGGGAAAAAATTTTTGGAAACCATGTATCTGACAAAAGACTGATATCTTGCATATACAAAGAAATCCTACAACTCAATGACAATAGTACAGACAGCCCAATTATAAAATGGGCAAAAGATATGAAAAGACAGTTCTCTGAAGAGGAAATACATGAAATACATGGCCAAGAAACACATGAAAAAATGTTCAGCTTCACTAGCTATTAGAGAGATGCAAATTAAAACCACAATGAGATACCATCTAACACCGGTTAGAATGGCTGCCATTAAACAAACAGGAAACTACAAATGCTGGAGTGGATGTGGAGAAATTGGAACTCTTATTCATTGTTGGTGGGACTGTATAATGGTTCAGCCACTCTGGAAGTCAGTCTGGCAGTTCCTTAGAAAACTAGATATAGAGCTACCATTCGATCCAGCGATTGCACTTCTCGGTATATACCCGGAAGATCGGAAAGCAGTGACACGAACAGATATCTGCACACCAATGTTCATAGCAGCATTATTCACAATTGCCAAGAGATGGAAACAACCCAAATGTCCTTCAACAGATGAGTGGATAAATAAAATGTGGTATATACACACAATGGAATACTAAACGGCAGTAAGAAGAAACGATTTCGTGAAACATATGACAACATGGATGAACCTTGAAGGCATAATGCTGAGCGAAATAAACCAGGCACAAAAAGAGAAATAATATATGCTACCACTAATGTGAACTTTGAAAAATGTAAAACAAATGGTTTATAATGTCGAATGTCGGGGAACTAGCAATAGAGAGCAATTAAGGAAGGGGGAACAATAATCCAAGAAGAACTGATAAGCTATTTAACATTCTGGGGATGCCCAGGAATGACTATGGTCTGTTAATTTCTGATGGATATAGTAGGAACAAGTTCACAGAAATGTTGCTATATTAGGTAACTTTCTTGGGGTAAAGTAGGAACATGTTGGAAGTAAAGCAGTTATCTTGGGTTAGTTGTCTTTTTCTTACTCCCTTATTATGGTCTCTTTGAAATGTTCTTTTATTGTATGTTTTTTTTTATTATTTTTTTTTTCATACAGTTGATTTAAAGAAAAAAAGATAAAAAAAAAAAAAAACAAGGGAAAAAATATGTAGAGCCCCCTTGAGAAGCCTGTGGAGAATGCAGGGGTATTGGCCTACCCCACCTCAATGGTTGCTAACATGACCACAGACATAGGGGACTGGTGGTTTGATGGGTTGAGCCCTCTACCATAGGTTTTACCCTTGGGAAGATGGTTGCTGCAAAGGAGAGGCTAGAAATCCCTATAATTGTGCCTAAGAGCCTCCTCCCGAATGCCTCTTTGTTGCTCCGATGTGGCCCTCTCTCTCTACCTAAGCCAACTTGAAAGGTGAAATCACTGCCCTCCCCTCTACGTGGGATCAGACACCCAGGGGAGTGAATCTCCCTGGCAATGTGGAATATGACTCCCGGGGAGGAATGTAGACCTGGCATCGTGGGACAGAGAACATCTTCTTGACCAAAAGGGGGATGTGAAAGGAAATAAAATAAGCGTCAGTGGCAGAGAGATTCCAAAAGGAGCCGAGAAGTCGCTCTGGTGGGCACTCTTATGCACAATTTAGACAACCCTTTTTAGGTTCTAAAGAATTGGGGTAGCTGGTGGTGGATACCTGAAACTATCAAACTACAACCAAGAACCCATGAATCTCGAAGACAATTGTATAAAAATGCAGCTTATGAGGGGTGACAATGGGATTGGGAAAGCCATAAGGACCACACTCCACTTTGTCTAGTTTATGGATGGATGAGTTAGAAAAATAGAAGGAAACAAACAAACAAACAGACAAAGGTACCCAGTGTTCTTTTTTACTTCAATTGCTCTTTTTCACTTTAATTATTATTCTTGTTATTTTTGTGTGTGTGCTAATGAAGGTGTCAGGGATTGATTTAGGTGGTGAATGAACAACTATGTAATGGTACTGTGAACAATCGAATGTACGATTTGTTTTGTATGACTGCGTGGTATGTGAATATATCTCAATAAAATGAAGATAAAAAATTAAAAAAAAAAAAAAAGACCATCCATGTTCATGAACTGGAAGACCAAATATCATTGTATCAATACTTTGTAAAGCAATTTATAGATTCAATGAAATCCCAATCAAAATTCCAACAACCTTCTTTGCAGAAAAGGAAAATCCAATTATCAAATTTATATGGAAGGGTAAGGGGCCCTGAATAGCTAAAGTCAGCTTGAAAAAGAAGAATAAAGTTGGAGAACTCACACCTCCTGATCTTAAAACTTATTAAAAAGCCACAGTAACCAAATCAGCATGACAAGGGCACAAGGACAGATATATAGACCAATGGAAGAGACTTGAGAGATCAGAACTCAACCCTCAAATTCATAGCCAACTGATTTTTGACAAGGTAGCAAGGGCCATTCTATTGGGAAAGAATAATCTCTTCAACAAATGATGCTGGGAAAATGGAATCTCCATTTGTGGAAAAAAAAAGAAAAAAAAAGGAGGTCCCCTACCTCATACCATATATACAAAAATCAACTGAAAGTGGATCAAAGTCCTTAATGTAAGAGCTAGAACTATCAAACTCCTAGAAGAAAATATAGGGAAGTATCTGTAGGGCCTTGTTTTGGACAATGGTTTCTTAGACTTCAAACCCAAACTCAAGCAAAATTAAAAAATAGATAAATAGGACCTCATCAGAATGCAAAATGTTCAGTCCTCAAAGAGCTTTATCATGAGCGTAAAACAACAACCTACACAATGCAAGAAAATATTTGGAAACCACATGTTCCAGTTTGCTAGAACCGCTATTATGCAAAATACCAGAAATGGATTGGCTTTTATAAAGGGGATTTATTAAGTTATAAATTTACAGTTCTAAGGCCATAAAAGTGCCCAAACTAAGGCATCAACAGATGATCCCTTCACTGAAGGATGGCTGATGATGTCTGGAAAACCTCTGTTAGCTGAGAAGGCATGTGGCTAGCATCTGTTGTTCCTGGGTTGTGTTCCAGCTCCTCTCTCAACTCCTGTGCATTCTTGGTTCTTTCTCCCAGGACATTTCTCTCTAAGCATCTGGGGATCCTGTCTTAGCATATACCGGGGCAAACTCTGGGCTTTATCTCATAGCTAAACGTCCTTCTGTCTGCATCTCCAAGTATCTTAAGCATCAGTGTCAGTTCAGCTCTTAGCTTCTCTCCAAAATGTTCCTCTCAGCTGCTCTGAGCTTCTTCTGTTTATGAGCTCTTTTAAAGGACTACACTGATTAAATTAAGACCCACCCTGAATGGGTGGGGCCCATATCTCCATGGAAATAACTTAATCAAATGTTTTGCCCACAATTGATTGAGTCACATCTCCATGGAAACAATCAAAAGATTCCAACCTAATCAACACTAATATATCTGTCCCCTCAAGACTGCATTAAAGAATATGGCTTTTTCTGGGGGCATAATATATCCAAACTGGCACACCACATATCCAATAAAGGAATAATATCCAGTTTATATAAAGAAATCCTTCAACTTAACAACAAAAAGAAAAACCACCCAATTTAAAAACAGGTATCTCTCTAAAGAAGATATACAAATGGCCAGAAAGCACATGAAAAGATGCTCATCATAATTAGCCATCAGGGAAATGCAGGTCAAAACCACAATGAGATACCATCTCACAACCATTCGAATGGTTGCTATTAAAAAAAAAAAAAGCCAGAAAATAACAAGTATTGAAGAGGATGCAGAGCTATAGGTACACTCATTCATTGCTTGTGGCAATGTAAAATAGTGCAGCTGCTGTGGAAGACTGTTTTGGCATTTCCTCAAAAAGCTAAGTATAGAACTACCATATGACCCGGCAATCCCAGTACTAGATATATGCCCAAAAGAATTTAAAACAGGGCTCAAACAGATATCTGCACACCAATTTTCATAGCAGCATTATTCACAATTGCCAAAGATGGAAGCAACCCATGTCCATCAACCGATGAATGGATAATAAAATGTGGTATCATTCAGCTGCAAAAAGGAATGAAGTCCTTACTGATATTCTCACAAGTATCGAGGACTACCAATTTAGTAGGCCGAGCCCTCAGTTTGGGGGCTTGCCCTTATGAAACTTGTTACCGCAAAGGAGAGGCTAAGCCTACTTATAATTGTGCCCAAGAAAACCTCTGTTTTCTAGAGAACCTCTTTGTTCCTCAGATGTGGTCTCTCTCTGCCTAAGCCCACATGGTAGGTAAACTCACTGCCCTCCCCTCTATGTGGGACATGACTCCCAAGGGTGTAAATCTCCCTGGCAATGTGGGACATGACTCCCAGGGATGAGTCTGGGCCCGGCATCATGGGATTGAGAAAGTCTTCTTGACCAAAAGGGGGAAGAGAAATGAAACAAAGTTTCAGTAGCTGCGAGATTTCAAATAGAGTTGAGAGTCATTCTGGAAGTTATTCTTATGCGCTATATAGATATCCCTTTTTCGTTTTTAGTGTATTGGAATAGCTAGAAGGAAATACCTGAAACCACTGAATTGCAACCCAGTAGCCCTGATTTTTGAAGACAATTGTATAACTATGTATCTCACATGGCGTGACTTTTGTGATTGTGAAAACCTTGTGGCTCACACTCCTTTTATCCCATGTATGGACAAATGAGTAGAAAAATGGGGACAAAAATTCATTGGAAAATAGGGTGAGACGGGGGGATGAGATGTTTTAGGTATTCTTTTTTACTTTTATTTTTATTCTTTTTTATTTATTTATTTATTTATTTTGGAGTAATGAAAATGTTTAAAAATTGTGGTGAAGCACAAGTAAACAATGTTAGTGTGAACAATTGATTACACACTGCAGATGACTGTATGGTATGTGGATATATCTCAATAAAACTGAATTTTAAAAAAAGCAAATGTAAAAAAAAAAAAGAATGAAGTCCTGATACATGCAAACAACATGGATGAACCTTGAAATCATCATGTTGAGTAAAATAAGCCAGGCACAAAAGGGCAAATATTGTAGGATCTCACTGATTTAAAACAGTTAAAATAAGCAAACTCATAGAGTCAGAATCTAGAATATAGTTTACCAGGGGATGGGGTAGGGATAGGGAATGGGACGTTCAGGCTTAAAATTACAGGGCTCCTATCTGGAATGATGGAAATGTTTTAGTAATGGATGGTGGTGATGTTAGCGCAACATTGTGAATGCAACTAAAGCACTGAGATATATAGCTGAATATGACTAAAAGGGGAAATGTTAGAGTGTATATATGGCAACAGAATAAAATTTTTTTAAAAAAATCCATGGAACTATACTATACAAACAGTGAACCCTAAGTTAAACCAGGGACTTTAATTAATAGTACAGTTATAAAAATTTGCTATCATCAATTGCAATAAATGTTCCCCACCAATGCAAGGTGTTAGTGGTGGGGTGGTATATGGGAATCCTGTATTTTATGCATGATTGTTCTGTAAACCCACAACTTCTCTAATAAAGAAACAAAAGCCTTATGGGATACAGCAAAGGCTGAGGGGAAATTTAAACTACAAGTGCATGGCAACGAAGAATACAATGACTACTAGTACGGTTTGGTAGTCCTGAACTGATTCAGGCAAAAGCACCAGCAGTTTAACTACCATAGCTTTCACACCACCAGTGCAGGCGTCAATTCAGTGAAAATGCAAGTATAGTCTTATTATTATTTTTATGAAAACAGATTTGACCTCATCAACCACCAAAAGCATCTCTGGGATCTCCATGGGACCTTGGACCACATTCCAAGAATTATTACCCTAGGTAAAAGACAAGAAAAAAAAAAAAAAAGAAAATAGCAACAAATGGAGCAAATAGAAAACAAACAACAAGATTTAAATCTAACTATATCAATAATTACACGTTAAATGTGAATGCGCTAAAAGGCAATGATTGTCAGATTGGAAAAATAAGCAAGATCCAACCTTATGAAGTCTACAAGTAACTCACTTTAAATATACAGGCATAGGCTGGTTAAAATTCAAAGGTTAGAAAAATATATACCATGCAGAAAGACAGAGTCACTATAAGAATATCAGATGAAGTAGTTTTCAGAATAAGGAAACTTAGGGATAAAGAAGAGCATTTCATAATATAGAAGTGTCAGTTCATCAAGAGGACATAAAAAATACCAAATGTGCATGCACCTAATAACAGAGCTTCAAAATACATGAAGCAAAAAGTGATTGAACTGAAAGGATGAATGGACAAATCCACAATTTTGGTTGGCTATCTCAATCCTGCCCTCTCAGTATTGATAAAATAAGTTGATGAAAAAATCAGTTAGGATATAGAAAATATGAGCAATGCTAACAAAAAAGTTGACATTTGTGGAATATACCACCTAACATCAGCTTATTCTTTTCAAATGCATACAGAATATTCACCAAGATATACAACATAGTGGACCACAAAATAAGCCTCAATAAATTTAAATGGATTGTAGTAAAACAAGGTATATTAACTGACTACAACAGCATTCAACTAGAAATCAATAACAGAAGATAGCTGGAAATCTTCCAAATATTTGGAAACTTTAAAATATGCCTTAAACAACCAGTGGGTTAAATAAGAAATTACAAGGAAAATTAGAAAATATTTTAACTAAATTAAAATGAGCACATACTCAAATTTGTGAGATGCAGCTAAAGTAGTGCCAGGGAGAAATTTTACAGCATTAAGTGCTTATATCAGAAAAGAAGAAAGGTTTCAAATTGATGATCTAGAGTTCTACATTCAGAAACTAGAAAAAGAGCAAATTAAATACAAAGTAAGTAGAAGAAATCACAAAACACATCAGAAAAGAAAAGAAATCAATAGAGAAAAATCAATGAAACTAAATATCTGTTTCTTTTAAAGTGTCAGTAAAATTGATAAACCTCTGTTCTGGTTTGCTAAAGCTGCCGAAATGCAAAATACCAAAAATGGATTGGCTTTTACAATAGGGGTTTATCAGTTCACAAATTCACAGTTCTAAGGCCAAGAAAAAGTCCCAGTTAAGGCATCAATAGGATGATACCTTCTCTGAAGAAAGGCCAGTGGCACCTGGGGCTCCTCTGTCACATGGAAAGGCCTATGGCCAGAGTCTGCTGGGCCTCTCTCAGGGTCAGCTTCTGGTTTATGTTGCTTTCTCCAAAATATCTCTGGGCTTCTGTCTTAGCTTCTCTCTTTCAGCTCTTGTGTGTCTTTGCTTGTTTCTCCCAAGAAGTTTCTCTCTAAGCATCTGGGGGGTCCTCTCTCAGCTTCTCCAGGACAAACTCTGGATTTAATCTCTTAGCTCCTTTCCTGGTTCTAGTTTCAACAGCTGTCTCCCAAATGTCTCTGGGCATTTTCTGTCTAAGTGTATCTCTGCTCTGTTCAAAATATCTCTGCCTTTATTATCCTCTCACAGAGGATGCTAGTAAACTAAGACCCACCTTCAGTGGGCAGGATCACATCTCCACGGAAACAACCTAATCAAAAGATCCCACCCACAATAGGTCTGTCCTCACAAAATTGGATTAAAAGAACATGGCCTTTTATGAGGTACATAATAGATTCAAACCAGCACTACCTCTAATCAAACTGATCAGGAAAAGAAGAGAAAAGACACACCAATATCGGCAGTGAAAGCAGTGCCTCACTAGAGAGCCAACAGATGTTAAAAGGATAGTAAGGGAATATTATGAACAACTTTACAGCAATAAATTTGACAACTTAAATGAAATGGACAAATTCCTTAAAAATCACAAACTACCAAAGCTCATTCAAGAAGAACAGATATCTACATTATCTATATCTATTTCTGTTCTTCTTGGTAAAACAAGAGGCCCTATATCTACTGTAGAAATTGAATCTGTGATTTAAAACTTACCACAAAGAAAACTCCAGGCCCTGAGAGCTTAACTTAATTCTACCAAACATTTAAGGGAGAAATAATACCCATTCTGCATAGTTCCAATAAAATAGAAGAGGAAGGAAAACTTCTCTACTCATTTTATGAGGCTAGTATTACCTTGATACCAAAACCAGAAAAAGATTAATATGAGAAAAGGTAACTATAGAAAAATATCCCTCATGAACATATATATGAAAGTCCTCAACAAAATATTAGCCAATTGAATCCAACAATACATAAACAGGACAATACATCATGGCCAAATGGTATAATATTCCAGAAACAGATAGAGAAAATCTTTTTAAATAGTAATAGAAAGAAGTATCTGTAAGTTGAAGAAACATGAGTCTATGATTTAAAGTGTTCACTGGCTTCTAGTTTAGACTGATGAGAAAAGACACAAATATGAGCACATCCTAATAAAGTTCTTCAATTATGACCAAGGAAGAAATGTGCAAGCTTCCTTGAAAAAAACAAGCTATCCACAGTGTGGGGGAATCCTGACCTGCCTCAGCCTTCTCATCCGCTGCATGGTAAACTGGAACTCACTACTCAAATTGTAGTCCATGGTCTGACAGCAGCTGTATCCACTGAGAGCTACTTAGAAATTCAGGATCTCGTGCAATAAGAGAAGTACATGAGGGTTCCCAGTGCATAGGTGGAGAACCTGACATAAGTGAAGAATAAGGGGAGGCCTCCTGGAGGAGGTGACAACTGAGCTGTGTTCCAAAGGAGCTCTGTCACAAAAAAGTAAAGAACCAAAAATATTAAACCACCAGAATGGAGATGTCAAAGAATATACTGAAGCTACAGACTCTGAAACATTCTAAAACAATCCAAATTTTACTAAAATTCTAAAACTACAAATTGTTTTCTTATTCTAAGATGATTGTATTAAATATCGCTATAATTAACAGTCTGAAAAGTACAGTGTCATTGAAAGAGTCCAGTAAATTATAGTCGTAAGTCGTGATTTTGAATTCTACCAGACTTACAGACTATGTAAAATTGGGCAAATCACTTAGTTCTCTGAGTTTCATTTGTACCTACCACTTTATGGGATATTGAGATGATCAAATGAGATCATTTGACAATTATTTTTTGAGTGCCTGCTTCATTATTCCTATGTATGGCTGGCTTTGTGGGCATTTGACCTGAACAGGATCCTACATCCAGAAGAGCCCCAAGCTTAGTTTAATGCTCTGCTGTCACTATCTTGAAATTCTTAATAATTTTAGCAAGTGGCCCCATGACTTCATTTTGCAACTTATGTAGCCGGTCCTACTCCCACGTATACTTTTCTAAGTTCTGGGGATACAACAATGAACTAAAACCCCTGCTCACATAGAGCTTACATTCTTCATCTGTTAATTCATTCAAAAAATATTTATTGATCACATACCATATGGGGAAGAATATTACAGGAAAAGAAAATTGCATAAGCAAATGTCCTAGGTAGGAGCATGCTTGCACGTTAAAGGAAGAGCAAGAAAGACTTGTAAGACTAAAGTGAAAGAGTAGACTTTTATTCTGAGAAAAATAGGAAGTTACTGGAGGCATTTAAACACAGTAGTGATGTGATTTGCCTTATGACAGTGTATTGAGAATAAACTAAGGATGAGTTGAGAGGCTATTGCAATAATCTAGGAAAGATTTGCTAGCAGAATTAGCCAGTGGAGATGACTTTAAAAAAAAAAATGATCCTATTCAGAATATGTTTAGGATTTTTATTTGTTTAATTATTTTTTTCTTTCCTTTTAACTCAAGGGCACAGAATTGGATTAATTATAATGCTATAATTTATGGCACATCATTGGTCCATGCTTGGCCCTGTGTATGCATCCATCTATCTATCTAGACTTATGTAAAATAATCACTCAACATAAGAACTAGAACATTGACCTTTTAAAAAATGCCCTACCTTCAAAAGTCCTGCCTTTGAAGTTTTCCAAAGGTACCAACCTGCCTAGGAGAAGGAATGACCTCTTGGGAAAAATGGAAGGTGTTAATATTTATAAATTGTGACAGCCTATGACTATGGGTTTCTCCGTATTTATATCAAATTACGTGGAGTCTGATTGAGCCACAGACGATGTTCCTCTCATTCTGTAGGTTCTTGGATCTAAACAAACTGCATCAAAACTGAAGACTGGAAGTGGCCTTCAAAGATTGCCCAACTACCTAATAGTCCTTTCACGGTCCTACCTCTAAGCAGACCATAGCCTAAGCCACCCTTGACTTAATTGCCTTAACTATTTCAGAATATTGTGAGAATCAAATTAAATAAAAGGAGCAATGATTAAGAAAAGAATGGAGAGCTTTAGAAATGACAAGTCTCATTTTTCACACCTTTCACTGTTGAGTCCAAACTTACCCAACCTTTTCTATTATTCAGGTTAAGGAACCCAAGGTCATAAAAATTATCAAGAACTAATATACTTCTTTAACACTTAGCAGGATTCCTGCAACACAGATGCAGTTGCCCCGAAGTCCTAGCTTCAATATCACTTTGTTTCTTTTCCCCAAGTCTGGCAAATTTATTGGATTCCTAAGATTACTCTTTTAACTCCTACATCCTCCCTCAGTTTACTCCATCCCTGGCTAATGCGTGACCTTTTTTGACTGAATTACTGAAAGCTGTTAACGTTTTTATTGCTTCTGATTGCCAATGTTTGCCAGCTGTGCTGTGGCATTTATCAAGTTCTTGTTAGCCTGGACAGGGATCACTTCCGACATTGATTTAAGCTCCACAAACTGATTTAAATGATCAGGTCCTTAACTAGAATCAGCTCAGCTCTGACAGCCCTAGCTAATAAGCTTCTAATGGATTCGCCATGGAGTCTGCAGCAAAAAGAAACACACAGAGTTAAGTGGTATTTAGCAAAGTTAAAGGGTCCTGGGGGTTTCAGAAAAGGAAGTCATTTCTCTGAAGCCCTGACAAGGTTTGGAGTAAAAACCTCACTGGAGCCCAGAACCCATTGCCTTATTCGGGTGCCTTCCTATGGAAGGGGTGGCAGGAAGTTGCTTTACTTCCCTGGGTCCTTACATTCCCCTTAATCACCTGCTATATATATGTCTGAGATGACTTCTGTTAAATCCACAGCCTGAAAGAAGTAAAGTGTTTATATCAAAATGTAATGGTTGGGAAGCTGACTCACTCCTCTGAGAAACCTCAAACTTACCTCATTTTTTTTTTTTTTTTTTTTTTTAATCATCATTTTATTGAGATATATTCACATACCACGCAGTCATACAAAACAAATTGTACTTTCGATTGTTTACAGTACCATTACATAGTTGTACATTCATCACCTAAATCAATCCCTGACACCTTCATTAGCACACACACAAAAATAACAAGAATAATAATTAGAGTGAAAAAGAGCAATTGAAGTAAAAAAGAACACTGGGTACCTTTGTCTGTTTGTTTCCTTCCCCTACTTTTCTACACATCCATCCATAAACTAGACAAAGTGGTGTTTGGTCCTTATGGCTTTCCCAATCCCATTGTCACCCCTCATAAGCTACATTTTTATACAACTGTCTTCGAGATTCATGGGTTCTGGGTTGTAGTTTGATAGTTTCAGGTATCCACCACCAGCTACCCCAATTCTTTAGAACCTAAAAAGGGTTGTCTAAAGTGTGCATAAGAGTGCCCACCAGAGTGACCTCTCGGCTCCTTTTGGAATCTCTCTGCCACTGAAGCTTATTTCATTTCCTTTCACATCCCCCTTTTGGTCAAGAAGATGTTCTCCGTCCCACGGTGCCAGGTCTACATTCCTCCCTGGGAGTCATATTCCACGTTGCCAGGGAGATTCACTTCCCTGGGTGTCTGATCCCACGTAGGGGGGAGGGCAGTGATTTCACCTTTCAAGTTGGCTTAGCCAGAGAGAGAGGGCCACATCTGAGCAACAAAGAGGCATTCAGGAGGAGACTCTTAGGCACAAATACAGGGAGACCTAGCCTCTCCTTTGCAGCAACCGTCTTCCCAAGGGTAAAACTTATGGTAGAGGGCTCAACCCATCAAACCACCAGTCCCCTATGTCTGTGGTCATGTTAGCAACCATGGAGGTGGGGTAGGCGAATACCCCTGCATTCTCCACAGGCTCCTCAAGGGGGCACTACATCTTTTTTTTTTTTTTTTCCCTTGTTTGTCTTTTTTCTTTTTTTTTTTTTTTTTTTTTTTTTTTTAACTTTCCCTTCTTTTTTCAAATCACCTGTATGAAAAAAAAAGTTAAAAAGAAAACAAACATACAATAAAAGAGCATTTCAAAGAGACCATAGCAAGGGAGTAAGAAAAAGACAACTAACCTAAGATAACTGCTTAACTTCCAACATGTTCCTACTTTACCCCAAGAAAGTTACATAATATAGCAACATTTCAGTGAACTTGTTCCTACTACAACCATCAGAAATTAACAGACCATAGTCATTTCTGGGCATCCCCAGAACGTTAAATAGCTTATCTGTTCTTCCTGGATTATTGTTCCCCCTTCCTTAATTGCTCTCTACTGCTAGTTCCCCTACATTCTACATTATAAACCATTTGTTTTGCATTTTTCAAAGTTCACATTAGTGGTAGCATATAATATTTCTCTTTTTGTGCCTGGCTTATTTCGCTCAGCATTATGTCTTCAAGGTTCATCCATGTTGTCATATGTTTCACCAGATCGTTCCTTCTTACTGCCGCGTAGTATTCCATCGTGTGTATATACCACATTTTATTTATCCACTCATCTGTTGAAGGACATTTGGGTTGTTTCCATCTCTTGGCAATTGTGAATAATGCTGCTATGAACATTGGCGTGCAGATATCTGTTCGTGTCACTGCTTTCCGATCTTCCGGGTATATACCGAGGAGTGCAATCGCTGGATCGAATGGTAGCTCTATATCTAGTTTTCTAAGGAACTGCCAGACTGACTTCCAGAGTGGCTGAACCATTATACAGTCCCACCAACAATGAATAAGAGTTCCAATTTCTCCACATCCCCTCCAGCATTTGTAGTTTCCTGTTTGTTTAATGGCAGCCATTCTAACCGGTGTTAGATGGTATCTCATTGTGGTCTTAATTTGCATCTCTCTAATAGCTAGTGAAGCTGAACATTTTTTCATGTGTTTCTTGGTCATTTGTATTTCCTCTTCAGAGAACTGTCTTTTCATATCTTTTGCCCATTTTATAATTGGGCTGTCTGTACTATTGTCATTGAGTTGTAGGATTTCTTTGTATATGCAAGATATCAGTCTTTTGTCAGATACATGGTTTCCAAAAATTTTTTCCCATTGAGTTGGCTGCCTCTTTACCTTTTTGAGAAATTCCTTTGAGGTGCAGAAACTTCTAAGCTTGAGGAGTTCCCATTTATCTATTTTCTCTTTTGTTGCTTGTGCTTTGGGTGTAAAGTCTAGGAAGTGGCCTCCTAATACAAGGTCTTGAAGATGTTTTCCTACATTATCTTCTAGGAGTTTTATGGTACTTTCTTTTATATTGAGATCTTTGGTCCATTTTGAGTTAATTTTTGTGTAGGGGGTGAGGTAGGGGTCCTCTTTCATTCTTTTGGATATGGATATCCAACTCTCCCAGCCCCATTTGTTGAAAAGACCATTATGGCTCAGTTCGGTGACTTTGGGGGCCTTATCAAAGATCAGTCGGCCATAGATCTGAGGGTCTATCTCTGAATTCTCAATTCGATTCCATTGATCTATATGTCTATCTTTGTGCCAGTACCATGCTGTCTTGGCAACTGTGGCTTTATAATAAGCTTCAAAGTCAGGGAGTGTAAGTCCTCCCACTTCGTTTTTCTTTTTTAGAGTGTCTTTAGCAATTCGAGGCATCTTCCCTTTCCAAATAAATTTGATAACTAGCTTTTCCAAGTCTGCAAAGTAGGTTGTTGGAATTTTGATTGGGATTGCATTGAATCTGTAGATGAGTTTGGGTAGAATTGACATCTTAATGACATTTAGCCTTCCTATCCATGAACATGGAATATTTTTCCATCTTTTAAGGTCCCCTTCTATTTCTTTTAGTAGAGTTATGTAGTTTTCTTTGTATAGGTCTTTTACATCTTTGGTTAAGTTGATTCCTAGGTACTTGATTTTTTTAGTTGCTATTGAAAATGGTATCTTTTTCTTGAGTGTCTCTTCAGTTTGTTCATTTCTAGCATATAGAAACATTACTGACTTATGTGCATTAATCTTGTATCCCGCTACTTTGCTAAATTTGTTTATTAGCTCTAGTAGGTGTATCGTTGATTTCTCAGGGTTTTCTAGATATAAGATCATATCATCTGCAAACAATGACAGTTTTACTTCTTCTTTTCCAATTTGGATGCCTTTTATTTCTTTGTCTTGCCGGATTGCCCTGGCTAGCACTTCCAGCACAATGTTGAATAACAGTGGTGACAGCGGGCATCCTTGTCTTGTTCCTGATCTTAGAGGGAGGGCTTTCAGTCTCTCACCATTGAGTACTATGCTGGCTGTGGGTTTTTCATATATGCTCTTTATCATGTTGAGGAAGTTTCCTTCAATTCCTACCTTTTGAAGTGTTTTTATCAAAAAGGGATGTTGGATTTTGTCAAATGCTTTTTCAGCATCTATTGAGATGATCAATTGATTTTTTCCTTTCGAGTTTTTAATGTGTTGTAATACATTGATTGTTTTTCTGATGTTGAACCATCCTTGCATGCCTGGAATGAACCCCACTTGGTCATGGTGTATGATTTTTTTAATGTGTCTTTGGATTCGATTTGCAAGTATTTTGTTGAGGATTTTTGCATCTATATTCATTAGGGAGATTGGCCGGTAGTTTTCCTTTTTTGTAGCATCTTTGCCTGGTTTTGGTATTAGATTGATGTTAGCTTCATAAAATGAGTTAGGTAGTGTTCCATTTTTTTCAATGTTTTGAAAGAGTTTGAGTAAGATTGGTGTCAGTTCTTTCTGGAAAGTTTGGTAGAATTCCCCTGTGAAGCCATCTGGCCCTGGGCATTTATTTGTGGGAAGATTTTTGATGACTGATTGGATCTCTTTGCTTGTGATGGGTTGGTTGAGGTCTTCTATTTCTTCTCTGGTCAGTCTAGGTTGTTCATATGTTTCCAGGAAATTGTCCATTTCTTCTACATTATCCAGTTTGTTGCCATACAATTGTTCATAATATCCTCTTATAATTTTTTTAATTTCTTCAGGATCTGCAGTTATGTCACCTTTTTCATTCATTATTTTGTTTATATGGGTCTTCTCTCTTTTTGATTTTGTCAGTCTAGCTAGGGGCTTGTCAATCTTGTTGATCTTCTCAAAGAACCAACTTTTGGTGATATTTATCCTCTCTATTGTTTTTTTGTTCTCTATGTCATTTATTTCTGCTTTAATCCTTGTTATTTCTCTTCTTCTACTTGGTTTAGGATTGGTTTGCTGTTCATTTTCTAGCTTCTTCAGTTGATCCATTAGTTCTTTGATTTTGGCTCTTTCTTCCTTTTTAATATATGCGTTTAGTGCTATAAATTTCCCCCTTAGCACTGCTTTTGCTGCATCCCATAGGTTTTGGTATGTTGTGTTCTCATTTTCATTCGTCTCTATATATTTAGCAATTTCTCTTGCTATTTCTTCTTTAACCCACTGATTGTTTAGGAGTGTGTTGTTTAACCTCCAGGTATTTGTGAATTTTCTAAGTCTCTGATGGTTATTGACTTCTAATTGTATTCCATTGTGGTCAGAGAATGTGCTTTGAATAATTTCAATCTTTTTAAATTTATTGAGGCTTGTTTTATGTCCCAGCATATGATCTATTCTGGAGAAAGTTCCATGAGCACTAGAAAAGTATGTGTATCCTGGTGATTTGGGATGTAATGTCCTGTAGATGTCTGTTAAATCTAATTCATTTATCAGATTGTTTAGGTTTTCAATTTCCTTATTGGTCTTCTGTCTGGTTGATCTATCTATAGGAGAGAGTGATGTGTTGAAGTCTCCCACAATTATTGTGGAAACATCAATTGCTTCCTTTAGTTTTGCCAATGTTTCTCTCATGTATTTTGTGGCACCTTGATTGGGTGCATAGACATTTACGATTGTTATTTCTTCTTGCTGAATTGCCCCTTTTATTAGTATGTAGTGGCCTTCTTTGTCTCTCAAAACATCCCTGCATTTGAAGTCTATTTTATCTGAGATTAATATTGCTACACCTGCTTTCTTTTGGCTGTAGCTTGCATGAAATATTTTTTTCCATCCTTTCACTTTCAATTTCTTTGTGTCCCTGTGTCTAAGATGAGTCTCTTGTATGCAACATATTGATGGTTCATTTTTTTTGATCCATTCTGCGAATCTATATCTTTTAATTGGGGAGTTTAATCCATTTACATTCAACGTTAAAACCGTGAAGGCATTTCTTGAATCGGCCATCTTATCCTTTGGATTATGTTTGCCATATTTTTCCCTCTCTCTATTAATATCCTTTATTGTACCCATACCGAATCTCTTTAGTACTGAACCTTTCTCCAAGTCTCTCTGTCCTGTCTTTGTTTCTCTGTCTGTAGGGCTCCCTTTAGTATCTCCAGTAGGGCAGGTCTCTTGTTAGCAAATTCTCTCAGCATTTCTTTGTCTGTGAAAAATTTAAGCTCTCCCTCAAATTTGAAGGAGAGCTTTGCTGGATAAAGTATTCTTGGCTGGAAATTCCTCTCTCTCAGAATTTTAAATATATCGTGCCATTGCCTTCTCGCCTCCATGGTGGCTGCTGAGTAGTCACTACTTAGTCTTATGCTGTTTCCTTTGTATGTGGTGAATTGCTTTTCTCTTGCTGCTTTCAGAACTTGCTCCTTCTCTTCTATGTTTGACAGTGTGATCAGTATATGTCTCGGAGTGGGTTTTTTTGGATTTATTCTGTTTGGAGTTCGCTGAGCATTTATGATTTGTGTATTTATGTTGTTTAGAAGATTTGGGAAGTTTTCCCCAACAATTTCTTTGAATACTCTTCCTAGACCTTTACCCTTTTCTTCCCCTTCTGGGACACCAATGAGTCTTATATTCGGACGCTTCATATTATCTATCATATCCCTGAGGTCCATTTCGAGTTTTTCAATTTTTTTCCCCATTCTTTCTTTTATGCTTTCATTTTCCATTCTGTCATCTTCCAGGTCACTGATTCGTTGTTCAACTTCCTCTAGTCTTGTACTATGAGTGTCCAGAATCTTTTTAATTTGGTCAACAGTTTCTTTAATTTCCATAAGATCATCCATTTTTTTATTTAGTCTTGCAATGTCTTCTTTATGCTCTTCTAGGGTCTTCTTGATTTCCTTCATATCCCGTACTAGGGTCTCATTGTTCATCTTTAGTTCTTTGAGTAGCTGCTCTAGGTGTGTCTCTTCTGGTCTTTTGATTTGGGTGCTTGGGCTTGGGTTATCCATATCGTCTGGTTTTTTCATATGCTTTATAATTTTCTGTTGTTTTTGGCCTCGTGGCATTTGCTGTCCTTGATAGGGTTCTTTTAGGGTTTGTAGACCAGTTGAAGTCCTTATCTCTAATTTATCAGATCTACAGCTTCGTGGAGTACACTTTCTCTAACTAACCAGCAGGTGGCGTCCACGAGCCACCTGTTCTCCACAAGCCAGATCTCCCCTGCTTAGCCTTTTTGGTGAGTGGGGGAGTGAGTCTTGTGGGGCCCAATTGGTGTCCCAAGCTTGCGTGTGTAGTTGGTGTTGCCTGCCCTGTATGTGGGGCGTGTTTCTGGGCAGTCGGGGAGGGGGGGTGGCCCTAACAATCAAATCTCCCTGATGATCCTAGAGTTTTAAAGCTACTGCAATAGTCTAATCCTTCAGTTCAGTCCTGCCACAGTTTGTCTCTGCCACTGACCCACAAGTCTTTGGTATTGGCGTATGGCTCCTGAGACTTGCAAGTGGGCCCCTCTTCCAGGCTGTGCACCCTGGGTCCTCTGTTGAGGGATGACTGTGCTATGTCACAGGTGAGTGCCGTCCCCCCAGGGCAGTTCTGGGCTGCTGGGCTGTGTTGGGAGGCTCCCAGTCTGCTCAAATGATGGCTGAATGGGGCTCTGTTAATTCACACTGCTCCCCCTTCCCAGCTCTGGGACATTCAGCTGAGGTTGCAGGGAAGGCTAATGTCCACGCCCAGTTTTGTGGTGTGTGCCTGTTATTTGAAGCACTTCCGTCACACTGGGTTGTCTGGGGCAGCTCTGGGCTATGGGGCTGGCGATGGGCAGGAGTGTTTCCTGTCCACCAGGATGGTGGCTGTGAGCGGACACCCCCCTTTTCTTGGGAAGTTGTGTTGTTTAGTGAATTTTCTCAGCCACTGGATTATTGCCTTTTGTCTCAGAGCTCTCTTAGTTCTGCTCTTGACTTGACGTGCCCAAATTTCAATTCTTTGAAGCTTTCTGTATTGAGCTTCTTAGAGTAATTGTTTTAGAAAAAGCAAAAAGGATTTAAAAAAAAAAAAAAAAAAAAAAAAAACACGGCCCTCCTCAGAGATCTAATGGGTTATTGAAATGCTAATAGACAAAGCAACCAGGGCCATTAAGGAAAGGTGCCCTGGGCAGAGAGATCAGCCTTGCTTCGGGATTTGCATATGCGCCTCAAGGCCTGATCTCCGCCCTTCCCCTTTCTGTGTTCACCAGAACTCCAAAAATCCTCTGCTTTTACTTTGGAGCTTCTCGTGTTGTTTTCCTTCTATGCCCGTCTCCTCTCTGCTGGGCTGGCTGCTCTCAGAGTCTCTGGTGTCTGGCCTCAGTCTATCTATGGTTGGAGTTTGAATCAGTAGAATGAGTTTCCGATGAGAGCAGCCACTGCAATTCTCCCTTCTCCTTCCTGGAGCTGACAGCCCCTCCTCCCCCGGGACTGAGCCTGGCAGGGAGGGGCGCGGGTCCCCTGGCCGCAAAAACTTACAGATTTCGCTGATCTCAGCAGTTCCACGTTTTCATGAGTGTTGTATGAAGTATGCCCAAAGACAGATTGCTCTGTGGTGTCCAGTCCACGCAGTTCCTGGCTTTTTACCTACTTTCCTGGAGGAGTAACTAAAACATACAGCTCACCAGTCTGCCATCTTGCCCCGCCTCCCAAACTTACCTCATTTTACCGCTCAAGTCACCTCAGAAAGTTTCAGAAAAGAGCCTGAAATTAGAAGAGGATCTGGCTTATTAGCTATCTAACCTTGGGTTCCAATGGCATCTTCAAAAAAATAACAAAACTTTACCTGCTTCAAAGAACAAAGTTCGGTCCAGATGAATTCTGTCCGTAGATTTTACTTGATTGCTCAGAATTCAAACTTAAACCACTGGCCTGCACACTTGTCCTAATTGCGATACTCACCTCCTTCCTCACCTTCAGTCCGTGTGTGAATAAAGTTTCCTTCCACAGTGGTTGGAGGAGTTCCTTTGCATGGTGGAAAGCGTGGTTTTCATGTGCAACCAGCCAGACTCCTCCAGTTTGGAAAAAAAAAAATGGCCTCTGTGATTAAAAACAAACTCAAATGCCTCCCAGGTTTGAATGGGAAAGTATTGAATAGGAGAATCTCTGGGTGAGAGAAAAGGAAGGATAGATTGAATGTGAGTGGTTCTTGGTGTTTTCTTCCCATGCTCCCCCACCAGCATGGATTCCTGTCATCATCAAAGTTGCCCCCAAAGATACCATGTCCCTTTCAACATTCATTCATTCATTCTCATTCAGCGAGCATTTATTGAGTACTTCTTCCTGCCAAGCACTGGGCTTTGGGATAAGGGTCCTGTAGTATACAGGGAATAGTCCTTGCCCTTAAAAAACTCATAGATTAGTAGAGGTAAAGAGATAATTACAGTAAAATGTGATCAGTGATGTCTTAGTTTGCCAGGGCTGATATGACAAATACCACACAATGGGTTGACTTAAACAATGGGAATTTATGGTCTCACAGTTTTGGAGGCTGGAAGTCCAAAATCAAGATCTCAACAGGCCATGCTTTCTCCCAGAGTCTGTAGTGCTCTAGTGCTGGCTGTCCACAATCCTTAGGGTTCCTTGGCTTGTATCTCTGCCTTCTGTCACAAGGTTTCTCCTTCTGGCTTCTATTTTTCCTCACAGTAGTCTGTTTCTCTGTCTAGACTTTTTCTCCTTGTAAGGACTCCAGCTGTATGGATAAAGGCTTATCCCAATTCAATTTGGCCTTATCTAAATAGTATCTTTGAAGATCCTAGTCACAAATGAGTCCACACCCTAACTAAAAGTCCTGTTTACAATTAGGTTTCATACCCAGAAGAATGTGAATTAAGACTTGAACATGTCTTTTGTGGGGTATATGGCTCAATCCCCAACGGGTGATATCATGGTAGTCCATTCAAAGTGATACAGGAGTATGCAGAAGGGAAATAGGAGCTCTGCAGAAACATTTCATAGAGCAAGTGAATTCTGTGCCATATCTTGAAAGGATGAAAGGATAGTATGTTCTCCCAGAGAACCTGTACCTGTCTCTAGGGTGGCACTTACTGCCCTGCCTGTGGTTGATTCCTTGCTGGTCTCCTCCAGTAGCCTGTGAATTCCTTGAAGACAAGGACTGTCTTGTTCATCTCTATGTTGAGGGCACTTGGATGCCCCTCAATAAAAGGCTGGTGGGCGAATGAATTAGTAAAGACCAAATGAAGAAAAACTGCTCTTTGAAAAGCTTGGTTATGAAAGGAACAAATGAATGACAGAAAAGCAAGTGAAGCAAGATACAGGGTCCAGAGAATTTTTGATTGTTTAAAATAGAAGACTAGGTCATTGTAGCCTGAGGGGCAGGAGCTGCTGCAGAGGAAAAGAATGAAAGGAAGAGGAAGCTTGGGAAGCTAAAGGGATCAGAGCACAGAAGAAGTGCGCCTTTTGAACAGGGGCGGGATACTGTTTACTTAGCAATAAAGTCAAAGGAGGTAAGAATGGACCACAAATACGATACATGTTTAAGACCATTAGGGGATAACAGCATGAGAGGAGATAGGAAGTTGAGGAAATTCACTCGTGTTTCCCTGTGAAGCACTACCATTTTCTGGGGTGATGGTGGTACAGGCTACTTCACGTTCATCCCTTTTCCTGATTAGATTAGCCCCTCACATGTGCACTCTCCGACCCCCAAGTCATTTATCAGCCTTGGACTCCAGCTTTGGACTTCTCAAAAACTATGCCCTGTGTGGGGGATCAAACTGACTAAACTTTTCCATCAAGCCCTTCACAAGGAAGCATCTGAAATGGACTGAATGTTCCAAAAATGACATTGCCCCCATTATCAGTTGTTTTTGAGAAGGTGGTCTTTGCATCAGCATGTGCTAAAATAAGCTTAGCTGGAAAGACACTCTTTTGTTATTCCTATTTCCCTTACAGATAAAGTCCTTTCAGATTTCACTATGGGTTGCTAGCCATATATATTCACTCTCTGTGGCCAATCAGAAGAGTTCTTTGACAATATAATACACTGTGTGTGTTTGTGTGTGTGTGTGTGCACGTGTGTGTGTGTGAGATGTTGTCTTGTGTTTGTTCATCTTCCTTGAAGGCCAGGTCAGTTCTGACAGAGGCTATATGGAAAAACCCTCAGACTGGCCATGGAGTGACAGAAGGGCTTTTCTTAACTCTTCACTGACCCTTTGTCTGACCCACTCCAGCTTTAAAAACGGCCAGCTTTTTCTGCTTGAGCCTCTCTATATAGGAAATAGATGAGTTTCTGACAGAGCTGACCACCAAATGTCCCTGAGGGTAAGGGGCTCAGCGCAGACAGAAAGGGTGGATATGGAACCGTGCCAGAGACTGGGAGTTCCCAAGGGGAGCAAATAACTATGAGTCAGCTCAATTATCTGATCTTCCTGGTTCTCATTTAGCCTTAGTCCCACAGGAGCCCTAAGCAGAACATCTTGCTGAAGGCTTCTGGAAATGTTGAAGCCCTAAGAAGGAATTAAAAGTTTTAGGTCAGTCCCAAGGTGGGAAAACAATTCATCCCACATGAGTCTAAATAATGAATCTTTAGTTTTAGATTGGGAAGACCAAACAGCAGGTGGGAATTTTATCTCCCTGCAGAGTCTGCGCAACTAACTGAAATGATGCGATAAAAACAAATGTTGGGCCTTCTCAAGCTGCTGTGGGTAATCCATCTGGGAGATGACTGAAGATCATTCCTAGAAAAAAATGTATTAAAAATCCAGTAGTGCCTGTGTTAGTTTCCTATGGCTGCCGTAACATATTACCATAAACTTGATGGCTTAAAACAACAGGAATTTATTCTCTCTCAGTTCTGGAAGACAGAAGTCCAAATCCAAGGTGTTGGTAGAGTCACACTCCCCTGAAATGCTCAAGGACAGAATCCTTCTTGTCTCTTCCATCTCCTGGAGGTTCCTGGCATTCTTAGGTGTGGGGAGCATAACTCTGCCTCCATCCTTACACGATCTCTTCTCTCCTTTCTGTCTTTCTGTGCCCTCCCTCTTCTTCTAAGTCATTGGATTTAAGGCCCACCCTAAATCCAGGAAATTTCATCTTGAAATCCTTGGCCAATAATATGTGTAAAGACCCTATTTCCAAATAATGATACATTCTTAGGTTATGGGTGAGTATGAATGCAGTGGGGGGAATGGTTATTAAACCCACCATTGAACATCCTTTTTGGGGTCTTTCTTCCCAACCTCTGTCTTGGATTGACCTTATTCCAGAAGCCAGGTGCCACTGTTTTAACCCAGGAAAAGGAATCTTATTAACTCATTCACACTAAGTTGCAAATAGGCAATAAAAGGGAAAGAAATATCTCTAACAGGAGTCTGAGGCACATGTTACCTATGTAAGGAAGCCACTTTGAGTAAGCAGTCCCTTTCCTTGACCTCAAATCACGTTAATGTTTAGTTCTGTGGATGATCAACCAGAGGTTTTTCAGCATTTTGTAAACATAAAATTTTCTCCTAGGTTTCTTCATCAGTAAACTTCCTTCCTATATCAGGAAACTATGATTTACATAGATCCTAACTCCTCCCTCCCTCTCTCCCTCTTTCTTCCTTCCCTTTATCCCTCCCTTCTTTCAATTTAAATGTATTTTGTGCCCACTATGGACCAGGCATCTTGCCAGCTAGGTGCTGCAAAGACTACATCTCTCCACCACCTCCTCTGCCCCCTTACAGGTAGGTGTCTTAGTTTGCCAGAATTGCTATAACAAAATCACACAATGAGTTGGCTCAAACAATGGTAATTTCTTGGCTCACAGTTTTGAAACTAAGAAGAAGTCCAAAATCAAGATATTGGCAGGACTTGCTTTCTCCGCAAGCCTTTGGATCCATTCATCTGTATCTCCGCTTCCCGGCACATGGTGATGTCCTCTCCTCTCTGACTTCTGTGACTTCTGGGTCTGCTTTATGAGGCCTCCACTAATCCAGATTAAGACCCACCTCATTCAGTTGGGCTACACTTTAAAAATAGCACCTTTAAGAGTTCCTGTTTACAATGAGTTCACACCCCCAGGGATGGAATTAAGATTAGAACATATTTTTTTCTGGGGTGCCTAATCCAGTCTAGTACAGGAGGTTACCACACATTCAATACCCAGGTACCAAGCCCATCGATGTGCTCACTCTGCTATGTACCAGGAGGGTGAGCATCCTTCTCCTCATCGAGAAATGACAGCATCTTACCCCCATTCCATCCATGCAACCTCCTGTCCCCCAGACCCTCTTGTTCTCCAACTGTCAATCCATTTCTCCAAGTACTTACCAGAAAGTCTGATATTCATGGTACAAAGCCAGTGGCTTCCTTCACTGGTAAACATTTGCTCCTACAAAGTTTATACTTTGCACTGAACTGTCACCCTCCAGGCCTTAATTGTTATCATTAAACGCTAAATCTAATCGCAGTTAATGAATAGGAACTATATCTAGCCTTTTACAGAGGACAGTTTATCAAAACATTTCTTTCCCTCTTAGCGCTCCTAAAACTCTAAACTTCTAAATATTAAGATTATAATATAACACACTATCAGACAGCTGTTAAGCATATCTATTATCTAGCTTTCTTCCCAACAACCTTATAAAAGACATAAAAGAAATGGCTTTTGCAGGAGAGGTAGAAATTAAATAAGCAATTTTATATTAAATAAATATTGAGGTTGGGGCTATTATTAATCCCATTTTAAAAAAAAGAAACTAAGCCTGAGTGGCCACCTTTCCAAGGTCATACATTAAGGGAAAAAGCTAGGATTTGAACTCAGGCCCATCTGGCACCCCATTCTATGCACTTAACCCCTATATTACACCGACTCCCTCCTTGCTTTGGGGAGGCAATTTGACCCTAAGTTTGACTCTTTTACCTTTCGCCCCACTCATCACTTCCATCCCCATCCAACCAAGGGAAAGAAAGCCTGTCTGTTTGATGTCTCAAAAGAAGGATCTCTATTTGAACTGACATGGCCCCAGACCATGATTAAATCCTTGAGTGACTTAAATACCAGGAGGTAGACAATCTGCCCCTCTCCCTCTGCTGTACCCCACGAGTAAGGGGCTGAGCTGCTGGGGTGTCCCAGGGGTGGTGATTGGTGCCATTTGGATACAACATGGCTTGGAAAAGTATTAGCAATTATAATTTTTCAGATAATCAGTATGGTCATATTATCAATCAGATATTTATTTGGTGGACGTAGATGCTCTTTCTTCCTTAGGAATCCTGAAACAAGCAGCCCACATGGTGCTCATCTTAAAGGCATAATGCTGCCCACTCCCAAAACCACTGTTCTAGTTCTGACTCACACAGCTTTCACTGAATTCTTGCAGCAGTCTCCTAATGGGTCTCTGTTCCCTGTGTTCCTGTCTTCTAGTATTAATCTTATGTACTATTCCTGACAGAGTAATCTTCTTAAAGCACAGCCTTTACCACCACACAAACCCACTCCTCTGCAGTTAACAGCCCTTACATTGCAGAAACTCCTCACTGTCATTCAAAACCATGGCGTCCAAGAAATGGTTCTGCCCTTCCAGCCTTATCTATCACTACACCCCTACACGTCCTGATGAGCCAGTCAAAATGCACTACACTGTTCTCCCAGCATCCATATCCTTCCCTTCCCTCACCCTGTGCCCACCATCTTTGCTTATCAAAATTCTGCCCAGGTGTCAAGACCTTGCAAAAACACCCGCCATTATAAAGCTTTTGATGGCTTCTTATCCAAATATGATATGTCCTCCTTTGAGCTCCAGCCCCCGTATCTGTTTGTTGGAAATTCTCTTGTGACCCATATTAGTTTCCTATATGCTAGAACAAATACCATACAATGGATTGGCTTAACAACAGGAATTTATTGGCCCACGGTTTCAGAGGCTAGAAGGCTTGCTTCCTTCCACAGTCAGTATCTTCTCACTGGCAGCCATTCTTGAGGTTCCTTGGCTTTTCGGTCACATGGCAGTTCACATGGCAGTGTCTTCTCCTTTCACTTCTGGGTTCTGTTGACATCCAGCTTCTGGATGATCCCTGTGGCTTCTCTGTCTCCATGTCCAATTTCCTTTCCTTATAAGGACTTCAGCCAAATTGAATTAAGACCCACCCTCATTCGGTTTGGGCACACCTCAAATAATAACACCTTCAAATGTCCCATTCACAAAGGATTCACACCCACAGGACTAGAACATGCCTTTTGTGAGGGACATGACTCAATCCCCTACCTGATCCTTCTAAGTTTTATGACTCACAGGAAGTCATTTAACCATAAAGTGAAGATGTTACCTATCTCAGATTGCTGTTGAGATGATTCAATGAGATTAAAAATAACTTTGAGTAGTGCCTGGCGTGAATGTCCAATCAATGGTAGCTTTTTTTGGTAGCTGTTCTTTTGCCCCTATTATCACACATGCACGTGCACATACACGATTTTAAGGCCTTGAGGACAAGGACTGAGCTCTGTTTCTCTTTGTATCCCCTGTAGACCCTAGTACACTTTCTTTCACATGGCATGGTTAAGTTGAAAATGCCAGTGTCCCACACTGATACACCAAAATAATAATATGAGCTAGTATGTTCAATTCTTAAAGTCCAGAGTAGTGAGAAGTTTTGAGAAGGGGAATAACTCATCTAGCTATGTGAGCTATGTAAGTACATCTGGCTCTTGTAAATAAATAAATAAATTACACACACACACACACACACACACACACACACACATATATATATACACACACACATATATATATACCTTCTTGAGTAGTTTTTTGGTGACTAAATTGGTATTGTGTTTCCTAATAAAGATACCAGCATACTCCCAATTGATACAACAATTGCTTAATTTTTATAGCATTTTTAAAAAATGTAATGGTATTTATCATGGTCTGAATTGTGTTCAAGTTAGTAAAATATTTATTTCTATTTTCTCCACTCATCTGTGGGTCATGGAGGACAGTGGCCCTACCACATTTGTTTTAGTATCCCCAATCCCTAAAACAGAATCTCCTACAAAACTGTCCTCCAGAAAATGTTTTCTGAATATTGTTGACTCAAATTCTCACTAATATTTCTTAGTGAAGTTAGTAAGGGAGGAATCAGAGGAGACAGAGTGAGCTTAGCCTTGACAATCTCTCCATCACTTCATTATCCTCAGGATAATTTGCTTGGGTTTATTTCTGCACATCCCAATTAAGGGCAAAGGTTTTTGGATGTCCTAGAGATGGAAGAACTGTATCCAGATTTGTAGTCATGGCTTGGGAGAACATATTTAGAAACAGTCTGGTTACTTTGGTGTTTACAAAGTTCTTCTGCTTTGCTAATCAATACATCAAAAGCTGATGCCAGGAGAGGATATTAAACAATACATCAGTGGTCTTTGCTTGAGGGAAGCCCAATCACAATGAAAGTATTTGTTAAAAAGGGATTTTTCTTAAAATATATGTTCAATAAAAGGCAAAAGTAATCCTCCATTTACACAGAGACAAGAAAGCTTATTACTGCCTGGGCTTTGGTGGAAAAAAATGAGTCTCCCATGAGAATCTATAGCCATGAGCCCAAGCCTCGTAGTGATGTGAGGTTCAAATAGATATGCTCCAAGTGGGCCAGAAGCACTCAAGGTGAGAAATCAATATAAAATGGGAGCCATTTAATGATACACCCCCACACACAAGATGCTTCACAGATGCACCCTTTAAACCACCTGGAGAAGCACACTGCTCAATTCAGGCCACACAGCCTTCCTAGGCTTGAAGGTGACAGTGTCACCTCCACTTTGAACATCCCTAAGACTGGTAAAACATGACTCAAAAGCAGAAGGGCTAAAGGGGAGCATACCTAGATAAGAAAGATCCTTAATATGGGTAACTTGTAATTATAATAAAAATACAAGTCCACAATCTTCTGTTCTAATTATCAGTGTCTGATATGCTTCAGAATTGATACTCTTTCAATGTTAGAAAGTTTTACAACACCCATAGCGTATGTTATGTAACACCCTTATGGGATGAGGAACATCTCATAATCAAACACATTAACATTTCTGCTGAAAGCACTGAGATGAAGAAACACTATGCATAGCCTCACATCAATTAAGTTTAGGTAGTGCCGCCTCTTCAGTTATGAGAAAAATTTTGGATTCCAGAGCTTTGTGGGTTTTGGAATTGCAGATAAGGGACCGTGGCCTTATAATAATAATAACAACAATAACAAATCTCATTCTAAGATGATAATAAAGATTGAGTTGAGGAAGAAGAAGATGATGATGATAGAGCATTGTTCTAAGAGTTTTTACACGTTTACTCTTGGAAGTGGGTTTATTTTACAGATAGAGAGATGAATCCTCTCTTCATCAAATTCCAGGCCTATTAGTCAAGGTGTTTTAGTTTCAAGTACCAGACACAACTCAACTTAGTTTAAGAAAATGTGGGAGCATTTTATTTTAAGGATATAGGGGTTTATATCACAGAACCCCAAACTTGCCATCATTCAGCAAGGACTGGACCCAAGGATCAGTGAGTCTGCAGCATGTATCTCTTCTTCTCCCTGCAAATCATTTCCTGTGTCTCCCTCCTATCTCTTCTGCTCCCTCAGTCCCTTGGAAGAACATGGCCAGTCAGCAGTCTCCAGTTTTATATGTTATAGTTCTGGCTCTTCCTGAATGCTAATTCTCCATTCCTGACAAGAAGCATTTGACCTGGCTTATCTTGGATCAGCTATACTCCTGGTTCAACCAACTCTGTGTTGAGGAGGGTGTGGGTGTGTGGGTGTGAGGTGTGGGGTAGCTCCAGTAAAAACATGGCTAACAGTAATTAAGAAAGTGTGGTATTGGAGTAAGAGCACTAGTAGGCAGAGCAATTTGTCTGGAGAACACACAGAATGAGGTCTTCTTCCTTTTCCTGAATCATCTACCCTCCCCCAGCTTTTTTCCTTTCCCCTAGAGCTTAAGAAAAATATTTTCTCAATTATTTATCCCTATTTCACCTTAACCTGCTGCAGTCACTGAGGGTGGGACCAAGGTAAATGAATACTCAATGTGCTGAGTGAAATGAAAGCCGTAAATTATTACTCTAGCTCTATCATCCTCTCGCTTTGAGGGAACTATCTTTCATTTGAGATTCTTAAAGAAACATTTGCTAATGAAGATATCTGGCAGATTTCAGACTGAATTCTAGTGATGTTATTAATGAGAATTCAAAGGGGAAAATTCCAGAGGCAACTATTAGATGGAACAGATTTCAGTCCTGCTCAGAGATGATATCTGGGTCTTAACATGGGGTGAGTTTGTGGATGGGCAACTCCCTTAAAAGAGGTAAACCAGGCCAGACATGGGACCAAGTACTCCCATGGGTAAGTGGTGTGGGCACACTAACAGATCCTTACACTGAGTGGCTCCTCTTTTCTTTCCATGCTTAGTCACTATCTATGGTCTTCGTAGTCTTTCCTCAGAAAGGCAGATTACAAGACTGCCCAAAATAGTTCTACTACACTAAGACTGCACTTAGATTACCATGCTTAGAATCAGTGTGCCCCCTACCATTGAGAGATTACTGAGAGAGGGTTAACCTCTAGAAGATTGATCTTATTCATTGATTATTTTCTAACTTCATTCCCAAAGGCTACACATTTGGGGGATACTTACTAACACACCCTAATGTGTTAATCATACATTTATTTCTTCACTCAACAAACATGTTTGAATACTTTAAAAGCTGAGGCATTATGTGATATGCAGCCTCACCCCTAACACTTGGAGAGTTCATGGTTACTTAACTATGACACCAAAAGGAAGAGCAACAACAACAAAATAAATTCAACTTTATCAAAATTTAAAACTTTTGTGCTTCAAAGGTCACTATCAAGAAAGCAAAAACACAACTCATAGAAGGGGAGAAAATATTTGAAAATAATATGCCTGATAAAGGTCTAGTATCTAAAACCTATTGTGGGTGGGGCCTTTTGATTAGGTTATTTCAGTTGAGTCATGGGTCTTGATCCTTTTACTGGAGTCCTTTATAAGAGGATAAAAGACAGAAAGAAGACACATAAAAAAGGCTCAGAGAAGCTGAGAGAGGAAGCCACTGAAGCCAGAAGCTGGAAGCAATGAAGGCCGGAAGAAAAGGAAGAGACCAGCAGACATCATCACATGCCTTCCCTTGTGACGGAGGAGTCCTGAATCACCAGCAGCCACTCTTCAGGAAGAAGGTATCATCCTGTTGATGCCTTGAGTTGGACATTTTTCACAGCCTCAGAACTGTAAACTTGTAAGCTAATAAATTCCCACTGTAAAAGCTACCCCATTTCTGGTATACCACATCTCATCAGTTTTAGCAAACTAAAACAGATACTGCGTGTTACTGGATGCCAAAATTCTTCTTAAATCAACCATAATGGAGGCCTGGATCCTCCCAGGGAAACAAGAGGCTGTTCACGCTTTGAAAGAGACTTCACTCTTATGCTTTAAGGTAAATGACATGGCTTCGAGGCCCCCTAGCAGACATAAGGACTGAGATGTCTCCTGAGAAAAGTATTGTACCTGTCCACTACTGAGAAACTAGGAATGTTTCTCTCATTTGCCGAGAGAGGTGATGAAGGGGAATGATCCCTTTTCAACAAGAGATGAGTCTGTCATTTATTCTGAGAGTTGCTGCTTTGAGAGCAAGAATCATGTATGCCTGTCCCACTATCTCCAGCAATAAGGACTATCCTTCTCACCCATAGACATTCAATAAATATTAAGTGGATAAATGACTTTACCAAAAAGTCAGATTTTCTTCATAATGTAAAATCCCAAAATAACAACAACAAATCAGCATGTTGCTCTTTCAAATGGGACAATTAACCAGTCCTATAACGTTGAAATGGCAAAGCAAGCCATCTCTGAAACACTTCCTTTGTAGAAAACTGCAACATATTTATTACTGACATTTAAGTTTTTCTCCCACTTACTTCCTTCTTGCAAATATTTCTGAAGAAAATCCACTTCAGAGACTGATTTATCTTCATTTACATCTAATTCTCTCCAGACTATACTCAATAGAGGCATGTGAAAAAAGGTTAGGGCATTGGAGAAATGTGACAACCAAAGAGCCCAGTAAGAGTTTTATTTGGTGACTAATCAGGATGAGAAAAAGAGACAAAGGAACCAAATGCTTTTTTCAACACACAGCAAACAAATATCTGTTGTGACTGACAGTTACAAAGAACACAAGGGAAAAAGGTTTCTTGTCTGGGACTCAAGATCCACAGACACAAACCAAGCCAGGAAGTTCTAAGGTAGCACATGAACAGGTGAGCATGACAGATTGCCACTCATCAGAGTATTCAGGAACCAGAGAATTCTGGACAGTTCTGACTTATCTGGGGAGGTATATCTTCCTTTGACTTAGCATCATTTTAGAATAAAGTGCTTTTAAAGCACCTGATGGAATAAGTTGCATTGCCTATGAATCTAACAAATAACAGTTGTGAGAAATTGGCATTTGGGGTTATCTGAGAGTCTGAGTCAACTGAGGTATTAATGAAAACCAAACTTATCTTAAAAGAATCATTCCTTAATTTTCACAAAGACAGTTACGCACAGAGCACATGGTGGATGTTATTATAGAAAATACTAGGGCTGAACTCCTATAATATCTACTTGTTGATTCTCAAACTTTTTGACCTCAGGACCCCTTTAGTCTTTCCCTTTGCACTTGTACCTCAAAGCCTTTCTCTCTTTTCATGACCCTCCACTGGTAGCATATTGATATTGTTACTTGATGCTTTACTAGCCTGGAAGTGAGGGGACTGGGGAAGGCGTTCTCTGTTGTTATCATTCAGCTTCAGTCTTAGACAGGCCTATGTTTCCAGATCTCAAGGATGGGTCTACTCAAAGATCCTTCCCATCCCCTAGCAATAAAAGACTTCCAATGATCTGAGCACAGGACATATTCCTGTCCCTCTCCTACAGAAAGAGAGGTGTTTATTCTGTTCCCTCTCCCCAGCTGCAATGGGTTGTTACCTGTACCCCACTAGTGTAGAGTTGGCTGCCCTGCCCCCAGTGGTGTGAGGTTTTTTTTCTTTAGGTGAGAGAGCTCAGAAGAATCTGGGCAAGGTTTTGTGGGGTTTATTCCTTTTCCACTGTGGCTGCTGATCCCTTCTTCCAGGCCTACAACACATTTGGAGATTGCTGCCCAACCTTTCTCAGGAGCACCCAGTGAAGTTTGAGAAGAACCTACAAGTAGGTGAAAATTTTCCATATGTCTGTGGCTCCCAGGGGTTCTATACTTATACACTAGTTGAAGCTAAGACATTAGCAATGTATATAAAAGTTTAGCTGAATTCTTCTTCCTGGCTGTCATGGCCCAACGGGGCTTTTGCAGCTGAAAGACTAAAGAAAGCATGCTCTGAGACATGAGCTTTTATTTGGGGCTTACTTACAGAGAAATAGATTGGGAAGTCAGTCACGCTGCTCTGAAGGTTGGCTGGTTCAGAACTCGGTATGAAGGTGCTCCATATTTGGGGGGCTGATCAAGCTAGTTATAGAGCTTGAGACAAAGACATACCAATGGGTATGAGAGCACAAGCATGGGAACAGGGGTCTTGTGACATAGGGAAGGATCAATTCTAGCCAACAGGAAAGAGAGGAGGACTACAGGGTATCTTGTAGATAATAGTATCTCAGGGAGTTCAGGAAGGAGGTATGCTATAGATTACATTTAGCACAGGAGGCATGATTTTACAAGAAAAGTAGGTCAAACCTTAACTGACATGGGTCATGCAAGCTACTGTGAGCACAGTCTTCAAGGCCCTTAGAGAAGGCCCCGGGCCCGGGGCTCCCACACTGGCTATGAGGTATCTGGTGTCTACACAGGTAAGCAAATGCTCTCATTCCATCTCTCTTTCAAGACACCTATTTTTCCTTAGATTTATGGTTAGTTGGTAGCCTTGCAACTTTGGTTCCATAATGGTTTCAAGGAAAGTTTTGATTTTGCAAATTATCTGGATTTTTGGTCAGAAAGGTGGGAGCAAGCTCTCTCCTGCTTTCTACATCCTGAACAGAAGTTGGAAGTCTCTCAATTTGGTTTTTCTTTTTTAATGAATTTTTATTGTGAGACTTTAACATATATACATAACAGTGATAACTTTCAAAGCATGATTATTAAGTAGTTAGAGGTCAAATCTCAAAGAATGTTATGGGTCACAGCTCCACAACCTCAGGTCTTTCCATTATTGTAAAATACATACATACAAAAAGATGTTAACTTTTGCAGACAACTCAACAAGCAGTTTTATAGGTAATTTCAAAAATGTTATGGGTTACAATTCCACAGTTTCACTTCTTTCCTTATTGTAAAATATAGGGTATAAACTAAAAGGTGGAAACTTTCAACGCAGAGTTCGATGATAGTTATAGAGCAAATTTCAAAGAATGTTAGAGGTTACAGTTCCACTGTTTGTTATTTCCTTCTAGTTATTCTAATACCCTAGCATGGAATTTTAAAAAATAATCTGTAAGTCCATGGTGATATTCAAAAGTGGGGGGGGGGGGGAGCGGGAATGTAAGGGAGAGCCCTTGTCTGTAAAGAAAGTCTGCCAATAAATATAGAAGGAATTATAAAATTAATCACCATTTTGCAAACCCCAACATCATAATTTTTTCAAGCAAAAATTGTCATTAAATGGTACAACCATTGGATGAAAAGTTAATGAGAAATAGGATATTTATATACTCTCAAAATATCAAGGGGGAATGGTAACTTACAATGGAGAAATCTCACATGTGATGCAGAAAAAAAAGTGCATGAATCACTGATGTGGTATCTTGACAAAAATGCTTAATGTAAATCTAAACATGAGGAAACAGAAAACTCCAGAATGTGGGACATTCCACAGGACATCTGACCTGGGTCCTTCATAAAAATCAATATACAGAGAGATATCAAGCAAAGCAGTAATAACTGGTTAGTTTAGGTAAAGAGTAAACTGGCATTCTTTGTACTCTTTTTACAACTATTCTGGAGATCAGAAAATTTTGAAAATAAAAAATTGGGTGCAGAAACAAGTGTATAGGAAATCATTTGGGCCCCATTTGACGAAGGGAAAAGTTGAAGTTACCTTTATGCTAAAGTACTGACTAGTACTTTAGCCTTTTCTCCAATAACAAAGTTTGGATGTTTGAAAATATCCTAGGAGAGAATGATGAGCCAGTTGGGAATGAATATAATGTTTTAAGAAGTCTCGTTTTCATTTCTGAATTGCTGCAGAGCCACTCTAGAGAGTAGTGATATTCTCATTAGCAGCTCAGGTTCAGCCCAGCCTTCTCTGCACGCTGCATGGGTCTGATGTTAGTAAATCTTGCTGAAAACACATGTGCCTAACCACATGCCTGCTGCTCACCAAGACGACTCTTCAAATCCTCCCTTTCCTACAATGGAACTTAAAGAACCCCAATGAGGCTCAATGAGCTCTCTACCTGATATACTGAGTGTGAAATGAGAATAATGATTTTATTATTCCATGCCACAGTGGGAAAAATAACTCTCAGGTGAGCAAAAAGAGAAACAGCAAACTTAGTAAAGGTACAAAAATGCAGTGGTGGTGGTGGGGAGGCAGAATATAAAGTAATTTCTATGCTATGGCTACAAACACAAACCCAAGTTTCCTCAGGCCATAAATCCTAATTGCTCATGCCCTTGTCTGACCTCTAGTGGCACCCCACCCCCAAAACCCACTGAGCTATTTCTGGAGTTATCTTTCATGAGACATGGACCAGCACTCTTACATTCTTCCACTCCTAACCCCGATTCCGATAACATGGTTTCTTCCCAAACCTACCTACCCTTGTGGGACCAATGTGACATTACTCCCATCAGTTTTCACTGAGGTGAGGTCAAGCTGTGCTCCACAAAGAATAAAGAGGCTGATCATTTTTGAGCTTCTTGTAAGGAGCTCCCCTTCCCATTCAATCCTCTGATTTCTCAAACTGGTCTATAAAAGGATTCCTATAGTAAAACCATTTCTAATCAGTGCTTTCTGTAGCTGTGCTTCTCAAACCTTAATGTGCATACAAATCACCTGGAATCTAAAATGAGGATTGGTTTCAGTAGGTCTGGGGTAAGAGCTCAGACTATGCGTTTTTCACAAGCTCCTAGTGAAGCTGATGCTTCTGGCCCACCGACCACACCCTGAGAGGCGAGATCCTATAATACTTAGTAGCACATAGTAGGTATTCAATAAACATGTTTTGAAGGGAAGACTGAATTTATTGAATGTTTCTATAGTAGTAGAATAAAGAAAAAAGTTTATCAAGATACCTGCCTTTCATCATTCTTCTTTTTTGTTGGAGTTACATGGCTGGAGTGTTCTTAAGTGGAAGCAGAACTGGCAAAGGGATGTTTATCTTGGTCTGTGGAGCAAAACAAGACAGCATTAGTAGCTGAGATTTCTTTCCATTCTGCCCAGTGGCCTAGTATCCTGGAAAGCTGTTGTTCCTACTTATAGAGGTTTCCATTCCTACCCCCATTAACAATCACTGGCCAAAACTGGCAGGTTTTGTTATTACTTATTCTTTATTTCCCCTAACTCCAACACACACACACACAGACACACCTTTTAGTTCAAATTACTCCTGTTTTTTTAATGGAAATGTGTGATTTTATAATACCAAAAGCAAACTATTAGTGGAATTACTGCCTTCTAGCCTAGCCCTAGATCTGCATGTAGTAAAATATACATCCTTCACCCATCTTTGATTGTCCAAGACAAAATAAAATGTCAATGGAATCTGACTCCCTACACTTGTCTTTTTGAATAAATATCTAATAATCTCTCAGTTTTACTTCATTTCAATAGTATTATCTCCAATTATAGGCTCCAAGTCTACAAGAATCACTCACTCTTGGTGCAGAGTTCTGTTCTGCCCTAATGGTCAGAAATGCAGAGTCATCCAGCTTCACAAAAGACAAAACCTTCAGAAATGTTAGTGTCGGGAAGCCTGAGCTCTGACAGTAACCTGTAGGTGATCCTACTTAAATGATTTAACGTATCTGTGCCTCGGTTTCCCCTTTTGAAAAGTAAAGAGATTTAACTAGATTATCTCTGAGATCCCTTTTAAGGCAAACATCTTATGATTCTAGATAAGTTCCCAGAAACAAAAGCATTTAAAATACCTAAAGCAATATGTGATTGTCACTAACATAATTATATATATAAATTTTGCTAGTTTTTTCTTATTCTAGATCTCTCAGATTAAACCGATTAAAAGAAATACCACACAGGTCTAGTTTTCAGATGACTTGCATGCTTTCTTCACTCTGCCTGGATTCTCTGTGTGCTCTTCAACAAGAGTCTCTCTCTCACACACACACATGCACACACACACAAACATACACACATATAATCAGAACCCGTACCCACCATATTTCTGTTTCTATTGACCCAATCCTCTCTTCAACAATGGCTTTTTAAGACTTGTTGCTTGGAAGTGTTTGGTTTGAGTTTGGGCTTACTTTTCTTTGTTTTAGTAATAAACGCCTTGTTTCAAACAAAATTTTCTGTAGAATCCCAATATATAAAAGAGATTAAAGTAAATAGTTTGATGAAAGCATGGATGGCCACTTGAAATTCTATCTCCTCATCCTCCACCTCACTACCATAATCCCACACGGAAATGCTCCATCAAAACCTAAAGTTTCAGCATCTGTATAGATTCACTTTTAGTGACAGGGATATGTTGCTTTTTAGGAATTGTGGGGATATCTGATAGCTTTAAGATGAAGAAGACTGTGTCCTTCTGTAATTGCCATTTATTAAACCTATTTCTATCAGCTGGAATCACATTTTTTTTTAAAAAAAAGTCAACTCCCTTCTCCACATGAAGCCTTTCTAACATGGGCTAACAGTTCTTCCTTATGTCTTCTCTTCTTCTAGTGAGATTTTCCCAGTGTCTTTGGCTTTTGTGGCTTCACTTTCAGGTCCTTTAAGCTCTTACTTCTTCCCTTCAAGTCAAGCTCCAGTTTATCAATATCACTTTAGGTATATGACACCAAAAACAACTGTGTTCTGAATACATATGTGCCTTCAATGGTATTCTAAAAAAGAGAGAGTTTATATTTTTCATTATCCTATTATCTAGAGCTTTTGTCTCCTCTCAATGTCAGCACCAGAGTTTGAAGCATTCTCAATAGTAAAATTTTACAAAGAAAAGTATGCTATCTATTGAGCATATATTTGAAAATATCTATTTTGATCTTTATAATGCATTTCTGGATGCATCTTTCAGATGGGAAACTGAGTTCCTAAAATAGTTTTTCACTCATTGTGAAAGCAGGTTTATAACTCTTAGATTTAGGTTTCTACTCTGGGATATGCACACAGAGTCATGATTCTTGTTTCACTAGGCAATCCCACTTCGATAATAGAGAATTTTCTCCATATTACTTCTACTCTATTGTTCAAGTAATCAATTTTCCTTGTATGGATTACAGTACGTATTAGTTACCACAATTACAACATCAAGGAAATGAATTACTCTGCAGCCAAATGGAATTACTAAGGAAGCGAGGGCCAGAGTTTACTAAGCAAAGGTCTGGTTCCCACGCATCTATGTAATGTGTGTAGAGGAATAATATTTTAAATTATTACAGTTTTGTGTACTCTTTCTCCTGGTATCACATTTTTTTACCCCATGTCCTTTTCAATTGGTAGGGTTAACTTTGACTCAAGAGAGCTCTGTGATAAGCAGATAAACAAGACGTCTTCCTGGCTTTGGTTTCCAAGAACCACAGTGCAAAAGAGAGTAGAAGGTATTCCTGGCATGAAACAAATGTTTGGGAGAAACATGTTTCAAAGCAACGGTCTCCCCTACCCAACAGATGAAAACAATTTTACCAGGTTAAAAGTGGGTGGTGGGTGGAAGAGAGAGGAGATACGGTGGAGGCCGTCATGAAAATGGAAATGTCAGTGGGACACAGCATGAAAGAGAGGGAGGTCATAGTGAAGGGCCTCCAGAAAGTGAGACTCAACTCAAGGAAGCACGGTGCATTGACCTCACCACGGGCAACGCAAGCTGTTATCCCCCTTCTCATATCCTGGCTTAAGTATTCTCCCAGATGTCAAATGGTTCTGACATTGGCACATCTGAAAATCCATATTTACGGATGTTTAAGTACAATTAGTTAATCATTTGCGGCAAAGAATAAAAAGGTTCCACTGTAATCCATAAAAAAATAAACAGAGTCATGTCCTTCTGTCTCTTCATTGTCTTGCCTAAATCACATGGTGGTTTCACATGTAGACTTCTCTCAAAGTCTACAAACAATTTTTAAATATTGTTTTCTGATTATAGAATTATACTCATTGTAGAACGCTTGAAAAATATTTTAAAATGTCAGCTATATTTGCTCTAGGATTACCTACTATCTCACAACTGAACTATTTAAATAATAGTTAAAATATTCATACATGTCTTTTGATTTTTTCTATGTAAATCACAACATATTTTAGATCACATTGCCCAGGATATCCAGTTATGACTCCTATATTGTCACTTAATATATTATCATGATTATTTTTCTTTGGCATGAAAACTTCTTCAGAAATCCCATTTTTAATTACTGCATTAAATGCTATCACACAAATATGCTGCAATTTATTCAAAAATTCCTCTACTGTTTTCCTTTCTGTATTTGCTATTACAAATCACATTCCTATTTAATTTAGAGGTAACAATGTTAACGTGATCTTAAAAATTAAGATTCTTAGGGATCCCCCAGATCCTTGAACATGCATCTTTACCCCTATCGCTGATATTTTTTAAGAATAGATTCATAGTAATGAATTGGACAAAAGAGTAAATGAACTTTTTTAAAGACTCTTGATGGAATCATCACAGAAAACATTTACATTACCACTAACAGAGTATGAAAAATATACAGCCTCATGAATATAAACAAAAACAAATTAAAACAGCCAAGAAAACATTTTCATAACATTAATGTTCAAAGGTATGAAGAGATGGGTTCTCTCCTACACTATGCATTATTTACTTAAGTTAATAGGCTTTTTATTTCAGTTGCCAAGAAGAAGGAGAGGAAATGTACATTTTGTAAGCATCTTTCTTAGGGTAGGGAATGTGCGAGGATTAACACATATTATCTCATTTAATTCTCACAACAACCCAGCATGGTGGAAAGAATTATCCTCATGTTTTTTGATGCGGAATCTGAAGCCCAGAAAGTCTAGACAACTGGCAAAAGACCACTTGCGTTGAAATGTGGTGGAGCCAGGTTGTGAAATCAAACCTGTCTGATTTCAAAGCACAAGAGCTTTCCGTGGCACAGTTTTGACCCCCATATACATTATTTATCTAGTACAGCACCATCCAAGAGAAATACAATGCAAGCCACATATGTAGTTTTAATTTTCTTAATAGCCACATTTTAGAAAATAAAAAGTGAAATTAATTTCAATAATATATTTTATTTATCCCAGTATATCCAAAATATTACCATTTCAACATATAAAAATGAAATGACTAAATATATATATTTATATATATATATTTGTACTATATCTTTGAAATCCATTGTGTACTTCATAATTAGAACACATCTCAATTTAGGGTAAGCATGTTTCAAGTGTTTGATAGCCACATGCAGCTAACAGTTACTACAAAGGATGGAGGGTTAGAGCAAACATTTTCTTAGAAGGATTGTGATAAGGAATTCTCACTATACAATCCCAGAGGTGTTGACGATTTAGCACAGCCTTCCAATCATCTAAAATAATTCTACCTTTCTAGCGAAATATTTTAATTTCACCAACTGAGCTCTCACAAGGAACCAATTTTGCATTTAAGACATTTTAAAGTTCTTTTCATTTCCACATGTATTTATTGAGCAACTACTAAATTCCAGACACAACTTGCCTGTGCCACTGGTTCCCTCTTAGCCACTGTCCCCAGCACCAACGAATCTCTGGCCACACATCTACAGATTAATCAGGTACAATGCTAAGTATGAAACGAGAACTACGAAAGAGACGTTAAAATATAGAGAGGAAAATTAGGAAGTCCTCTATATCAGTCAGGATTCACCTAGTTGGCTTGGACCAACTTGTCCTTCAACTTTCCCCAGCCTTGCACAAATTTGTCTTGTCCATAAAAATGCAGGAAAGGTAATTCTGAGAAATATAATTCAGTGTAGCCAAGTTGACACATTACAAAGCTATCACAGCTTTGTACATACATCTAATAGGAATGCCTAAAGGAAATAACAGAAATGAGCCAATATCAAAGAGATAATAGCTGATAAATTTCCAGAGTTTGTGAATTAATACATCCTCAAATTCAAGAAATACAAAAAGTCCCAAAGGTAAATAGAAGATGGCATTAAAAGCAACCAGCAATAAAAGACGGATAACCTAAATAGGGACAAATGTAGTTCTACAGAAGACACACAGCAACAATCTAAACCAGAAGATAGTGGAATAATATCTTCCCCATATTGAAAGAAAATATTTGTTCATCTAGAATTGTATTGCCAGATAAATTATCAAATAAGAGTTAGGACAAAATATAGACATTTTCAGATGAGCAACATTAGGAAAATTTATGATTCCCAAACCTCACTGAACAATAAAGACAGACACTGAAACCAGAAGGGAGGAGTAATAATCAAAGAGCAGTGGTAGGCAAAGAAATTGATAAACATCTGGGTAAACCTAAATGAGCACTGATGGTATAATATAAATGACCAATTTGGGTAGTATTTCAACTACCTTAAAGGGATTGAAGTTAAGATGGACTTAAAATATTAGACAGCAACAACATGTAAGAAAGAAGGTATTATCACAGTTAGTTGGTCTAAAGTCCTTATATTGTTCAGGAGGAGCACAGCCATATTGATTAAATTTAAACTTCCTTAAGTCAAACATGCATCTGAAAAGTTTAAAGATAACCATTAAAAGAAAAGAAAGAGAACACATAACTTCCAATACTGTAGGGGGAGTTCCACTTTCAGTATAGAGGATTGAGCACCTAACAAACCAATCCTCCCGTATGTAACATCTATAAACACTGGACAAAATACAAAAAAAAAAAAAAAAAAAAAAAAAAACTCCTGTGGGTCTTTGGTGACTGAACAAAGACATACAAATTTTGGAAAGGAGCCAACACTTGGAGCAAGCAATTGGCAAAGGGTGAGAACCATGAGAACACCTGTTTTTTTTGTTTTGTTTGTTTGGCTTGGCCCTGAGGGTGGCTACACTTGTGGTACTGGTAGAGACAGTGGCAGGAGGGCAGCTAAAACTCTAATGGTGAGCCTGTCATCTTTCTAGCATGAGGAACCATGAAAAAGAGTATGGGAAACCGAGGTTGCTGGGAAGTTAAAGGAGAACTCCAGAAAGAAGAGAGTCAGAGACAGGGAAGTCCAAAATCAGCATATAAACTTAGCCCAAACCTCTGCTGACCCCTGAAACATGCCTGTGTAGAGGCATTTGGAAGCACAGTTATGACAGCTTGCAGTTTGTACCCAAATTAATTGTCTGCTAAAACAAAAGAACTAATACTCTTTGTACCATTACAACAGAACCCAGACTCTCCACAGCCTAACATTTACAATGCCCAGGATATGATCCAAAATTACATGACATATGAGAACCAGAAATGCACCCCAGTCTTAAGGTAAAAGACAATCAACAGATGTCAAATTCAAGATGGCCCAACCTCTGGAACTAACAGACAGGCACCAATTTTAACTATGTTCAGCAAGGTAAGAAAAATATACATGCCTAATGAACGAAAGGATAAGAAGTCTTAGCAGAGAAATGAAAAATATAGGTATAAAAAATTAAATGGAAATTTTAGAGGTAAAACTGTAACACCTGAAATAAATAAAATAATTAAATGAGCTTAAGAGTAAATGGAGATAATAGAGAAAAGGGTCAGTGATCTTGAAAGCAGGACAACAGAAATTATCCAATCTGAATAAGAAGAGAGAAAAGAGAAGAAAATTAATGCAGCCTCAGAGACATGTGGGACAATTTCAAAGAGCTATTATATGGTGTATTAGTTAGGGTTCTCTAGTGAAAGAGAACCAATAGGAGATATCTGTAAATATAAGGTTTTATAAAAGTGTCTCACACAACTGTGGAGATACAAGAGTCCAAATTCTATAGGACAGGATGCACAGGTCTAAATTCCATAGGGCAGGCAGGAAACTGGCAACTCTGATGAATGTCTTTGATGAACTCCCCAGGAGACACTTGCTAGCCAAAGAAGTGAAGGTTCTCTCTCTTCTCCCTTAAAAGTCTTCAACTGATTGGATTAAATCCAGCTGCTTGAATTCTCTCATTGTGGAAGACATGCCCTTCATTGATGTGATCAGTCACAGATGCAGTCAACTGACTGATGATTTAATAAACCAGCCTCTGGTTTATTAACAGCCCACAAATGTCCTTGCAATAAGGATTAGGCCAGTGCTTGCTTGACCAGATACCTGGGCAATATCACCTGGCCAAGTGGACACATGAACCTAACCATCACATATGGGTAACTAGAATCTCAGAAGAAAAAGATATACAGATTTGGGCAGAAAATATTTAAAGAAAAAAATGGTAGAAACTTCCCAAATTTGGTGAAAAACATTAATTCACAGACAGAAACTTTAGCAAACCACATACATGATAAATGTGAAGAAATCCATGACCAGGCACATTATAGTCAAAGTGCTAAAAACCAAAGAGGAAAAGAGAAAATCTTGAGACCAGCCAAAAGAGAAAGAAAAAAATCTTGAAAGCAGCCAGAGAAAAATGATACATTGCATACAGGGAAACAATTTAAATTGTTGTATACTTCTCATCAGAAACTATGCAATGCAGAAGACAGTGGAACTACATCTTTAAAATGCTGAAAGAGAAAAGAATCTGTCAACTCAGAATTCCATGTCTAGAAAAAAACACCCTTCAAAAATAAATGTACAATAAAAGGGAAACTAAGATAAATACATCATTATCAGGCCCACACCACAAGAAGCGATAGAGGGATTTCTTGATAGAGGCTGAAAGAAAATTATACCAAAGTGAAGTTTAGATCTTCAGGAATAAATAAAGAACATGAAATATGGGAAAAATATGGGTAAATATAAAAGACTATTTTTCTCTTACTCTTTAAAATACATACACTATTTAAAGCAAAAGTTATAATGTTGTACTCTAGGATTTTTAATATATGTTGATATATTGTATACGACAACTATACATAAAGGAGGTCATAGATGGGCCTACACAGTTGCAAGTTTTCTACATTTAATGTGAAATGGTACAATAATAGTTCTAAGTAGACTGTGAAAATTAAATATTTACAAAGTAATGCCTAGAGCAACCTTTAAAAAATCAAGTGGTATAGCTAAAAAGCCAGTAGGTAAATTAAAATGGAATTCTAAAGAATATTCAAATTGTCCAAAAGAAGATAAAAAGAGGGAACAGAAAAGCAAAACAGAAAACAAACAATAAAATGGTAGACTTCAATCATTTGTGTAATTAGATTAAATATTAATAGATTAAACAACCCCCATTAAAAAGCAGAGATTAGCAGAATAGATTAAAAAGACCCAACTATATACTGTCTATGAGAAACATACACAGATAGATTAAAATAAACAGACACAGATAGATTGAAAATAAATAGATGTAAAATGATATCCATGCAAACCATGAGCATAAGGTCGAAGTGGCTCCATTAATATCACATAAAACAAACTTCACAAAAAAGAGTATTACCAAAGACAAAGAGGAACATTTTATAATGACAAAAGGGTCACTTTATAAGGAAGAAAGAACAATTATAAAAGTGTATGTACCTAATAACAGTGTCTCAAAACACATGAAGCAAGAATTAACAATATTAAAGTGAGAAAAAGCAATTCCAAAATCATAATAGGAGATTTTAACAGTCCCTCTCAGCAAATGATAGGACAAAAAAAATAAATCAGACTTTCTTAGAATTCCTTGATTTATTTTTCCTCTTCCTGCCTAGCTCAAATGTTGGGAAAATTTAAGCATATTGGAGAAACGAACTTTATAAATATAAGTCATTTCTATTCCTATGTGAAGCTGATCAGCTTTTTCTTCCCACCCTTGCTCACCACATAACTCTCTACAGAGTAACCTACTTCCCTAAACAACATTGAAATGCTGAATGCTGCTCACTCAAGCCAGAGAAAGGAGCAAGCATAACAGAATACCGCAGTTACACTTCAGTGGTGGGTAGGGAGGGCAGTCTTGTTTACTGAAAATGATGCTGGGGGATTTTTGCTCACCAATTATCCTTTTGCTGTCCAAAACGTTCTTCAGTCCTCCAGAAGATGCATCTAGAAGGAGTTTTCAATTTATAAAGCAAATATACTGCCTTTTAAAGTTTTAATCTCTAAGAAAAGCATATTTAGGACTGCAAAATTATGAGATCTATGAGGCATTGCCAGTAGAACTCCCACCACTCACATGCTGGTGTCCAGAGAGCTACTAGAAGTCACTGGCCACTCCCAAAGGCAACCCAGAATGGGCCACTGGCAACTGGTAAACCTTCCTCTTTCTGTACAGGGGACTGGGCTCAGCAGGCAGCTACCGACACACAGATGGTTCAGTCCCAGTGGAGCCCTGGCATGAAGGGAGGAGGTTTCTTAGGAAGCTGAGAGGAAACAGGACAGATCCATAAGAAAGGAAGAAGCCACCATTATTGTCTCTCTTTCTTAAACCCATACCCTAGGCCAGTTCTCAATTGGGGGAGATTTTCCCCAAGGAAACATCTGCCAATGTCTGAAGACATTTTTGGTTGGGGGAAGGGGGCTCAGGGGAGGGATGGGAAGTTGATCCTACTGGCTTATCTAGTGGGTAGAGGCCAGGGATGCAGCTAAGCATCCTCCCATGCACAGGACAGCCCCCCACAACAAGGAATTACCCAACTTAAAATAAAGTTAATAGCATCAAGATGGAAAAGCCCTACTCTAGGAGTATCAAAGTTTGATATCCTCACAAGACTATTTCCCTGGCATCCCAGAAATCATAACTGGCAGAAAGGGAGTTGAACTCAGGTTTCCAACTATCTATCCCTCAAGCTACATAAAATCTGTTATTTGAAATAATCTAAAAATTATTTGAAATGGAAAAACAAAAGACAAAAAATTCTTCTCCCAAAGACCAGAATATGTGAAAGAACAAGTGTCCTAATGAGTTTTGATTATCCTAGATCTCCAGTTTCCAAATTGGAAGCCACAATGCCTCTAACGTCAAGAGAATCTCAACCCAGATAGCACTGGAAGAAGGAACTGGAATGAGGTTCAATTTCACATCTCCGTAAAAAAGTGCTAAATCTCTCCTAGGGCCTTGGAGTCATTCTCAATAATGGCTTTCCATTTGCTTCTCAAAATACCAATGGTATTAAAGAGTTTTGATAACTTCAGAAGTCTACTTACCTCCTCATCAAAAGGAATTTGCAAGAAAGAGATCTAACTGTCTATGATGGGCAATTGTGGTCTTGCCTGAAGATCTGGGGAAAACCAGCTGCTCTGGCACGGCCTCTTTGTAATTGGTTAAGTCCAAGGTTAAAGGTTAAGAGGGCACCAGACCTCATGTGAGAACCAGACTACCATCCTTACTCTGTCACTAAGTACCTGCATGATCCCCAGCAAGTCTCCTCTCTCACAGCCTCAATTTCCTCCTCTCCCCTCTATCTCCCTATTACATGTTGAAAATCCAAACAGCCTGGCATTTAATACAATTCTCAGTCTGAGCCCAGCGTCCTAACCTACACTGTCTTCCTATTCCCCAACCCATCTCCCACCAATCCCTCTCTTCCTTGGTTCTCTCCATACCAGATTGTCCTTTCTCTCTGAAATCTCTTCTGCTCTCTTTTCCTGGTGTACCTGTCACCTGTCTTGATTCTCCAGGACACGGGTACTCCCTTCCGTCCGATGTTGTTTGTCACACTGAAACCTGGTTCTGTTTTGAAATATCTTTCTAGACTGTGAGAGTCATATACGGAGAGGAGCCCCAACCAACTTACTTATCTTTGAATTCCTGGGGGCCCTGGCAATACCCGGCACCCAGTAAGTGCTCAATAGATATTGAATGAATGGATGAATAAAAGAGTACAAGTTCAAGTAGTTTCACCTTAGAGGCTGGAGGCTGGAGGCGTGGGAGGGTGTGCTGTGCTTGCACCTTTGCATGCCCTTTGATTAGAACAGACATAACAAGCAATGTGAATAGCCAGAGAGAGCACTGTGGAGGCAGAATCCACAAAAATTACAAGACGGGCGAACTTAAAATCGTCTTCTCTTCTTTCAAAATGGGCCCTGGCTACAGGTTTCCAAAAGGAATGTCAGGTGGAGGGGGGCAGAGACAAGGATGAAATCAGTAAGAAGTAAGATCAGTAATAAAACTCTTCTAAGAAACTGCTTCCCAGTTAACCAGCGAGTTTTTTTCTTTTTCTTTTTTTTTAAATCAATGAAGCAAGTTGCTAGGGCAGGAGGGAGAAGCGGGAGGTCATAGGAGGATGGGAGGGGTTGAGGATACAGAGCGCCTGCCATCTCAAGAGGTGGACAGCTGGTTCTGGCTGTATTTTCAATGAAATCACATCCCAGCGAAGACACCACGTCTGGAATTACGACCCGCCCCGTGATCTGTCACTTTTATATATACACACAAGGGAGAGGAGTGGTTTCCATAGAGAGAAACTATCTCAGCCCACTTATGAACAATACAGGAAAAGAAGGAGCCAGGGACCCCGGCAGAGACAGAAGTTCAGGGTGATGTTCCTGAGACCAACCTCCTGGTCCTGAAGCTGCTGCCTGCCTCACTGAGCATTTCCCCTCCGAGGGAAGTAGACTTACAGGTAAGAATTGAGCCAGGGTCTGATTTATGGAGGATGCATTTCTGGACAAGTTGCAAGTGCCCCTGGGTGCAAGCCCAAGGGAACACAGTGCTGAGCTCCATAGTCTGTGTTTTATATAAGGAGAAATCAGCCCCAAAGAGACTATGGGGAAGATTTCTTAGGGGGTAAAATGATCCTTCCTTTGCTGGTACCTGCTTCGCAAAAGGTAATAGATCCAGAGACAGAATGTGAACTTACAAATTGATTTGTCTAAACAGAGTTCAGTTGCGAACAAGAAAAGCAGCTCTTGGTGATAGTTTACAAAACAGGGGGCGATGGCGGGGGGTGGGGGTGGGGGGCTACAGAAGCTGCAAGATATTATGCCACATCACCTGCAGAGGCAGGAAGGATACTTGCGTTGATTGCCATGTGCCAGAGTCTTCCACCTATGTCATCTCCTGTCTTTCTCTTGACACACCTGTGAGGTAGGTAATGTCACCATTTTACTGATGAGGCACCTGAAACAGAGAGGTTAAGTGACTCACTCAAGGCAAGTTAAGGGGCTGAGGGAGTTTTTGAACCCAGGTCCTCTGCCTCCGAAGCTAAGAGACCTTTCCTGGATATACTGGGGATGCCAGAGGAGGTAGGGCAAGGGGATGGAGGGAGACAAATAGATATCTGCCATGACTACGAGCTACCTGTGAAGAGGGGTGGGGGGATCATAAATAGGGATGCTTGATGTCCAAGAAGTGTCCGAGTTTTCTGAAAAGTCTTGCTTGCAATCTTCCTCAAACACAGCTATCTAGGGGGAAAAAATTCTGAGGACGGTATAAGAAAATGCATACAGATACTGCAAATAACCAGAGTTATCTATGATATATCAGTTTTCTCCTGGCTGCTCCTTGCTCTGCAAGGTAAATGCCTTTCATGTATAAACTGTTTCCTTTAGGGTGAACTATTTGCTTTTATAGTTGATCGTTTAGAGGTTCTAAGTGTAATAAGTGTAGAGATGTCACACTTAATCACTTTCATGAGTCTGAAAAATAAAACAGCTTAATATTTTTGAAATACATGGAGGTTCCCTAGATTCTGCAGCCACTGTTTTACAAAGTGTTAAGTTCTTCATTTTTTAGTTCAACTTAGTGTTTACAGACAAATTGGACAAAATGGGTCACAGGTTTGCCTTCTTTGCTCCTGAAAAGTGGGACTGGCTTAGCTAAGCTGTGGAATCTGCAGCTTTTGCCTTCTGGCCTCAATGCCCCATACCCTTTTCCCTTTCCAGAACCTTTTTCCTGGTGGGTGCTCTGAACTTCAGGCTCACCAGGTCCCTCATTACCTCACATTTTAGGGCTTGGATCAGTCACAGTTCTGAGAAGTTACCGTATATCTTTAAAAATCCTCTAGAAAAGTATCTCTAGAGTAACCCAAAAGAATTGTTGAATTTCAGGTACCAGAAAGACATATTGATGCAGAGCTTTCCTGGGATGGCACATAAGAGGGTAATTGCTTATTTTCATGGCAGTTAAAAGGAAAGTCTAAATTGTTCTTTCACTAAGGGTAATGGTGAAAGAGTTTAAAGAATATAAAGAGAGAAACTTACTTAGGAATTAGACAGTAAGTGGGGAGTACAGGCTGTCTTTTCTTTGTGGAGGGTTTCTTTTCTTTTACCCAGAAAACTCTATCTCTAAACAAATCCTAAAAGGAAAAGTTCCAGAATGAGATCCAAACCTGTACTTTTTACGATTCCCTCCCCCTCCACAGCCACTCGCTTTGATGATGAAAATATCTAGGACCAAAAAGAGTCCCTATATTTTAGACAATCTAGAACTCAGATCAACATGGGGCTTCTAGATCATGTATTTTTCATTATAGTTCTATTTGCTTTATAATTTTTAACAGTAGTTCTACTTGATTTATAATTGCAGTTCTATCTGCTTTATAATTTTGCATCAGTGTTGAGATTAAAGGGGCACCATTCCAACCCCACAACCCTGCCTTGTGCTCGAGCTGAGAGGGTTTGCAGAAAGAGAAAGATCTGCTACCGACAGAGCACATGCAGGACATTTGTTTCTAGACCCTTTTAACAAATAATTTAGACACTGTTGGCATCCTCTCCACAAATACACTTTCTTCTCTGCTGCAAGTCGTGGGATTTTAAAATAAGAAAGCAACATTTTCTAAAGGCAAGGTTTTTACAAGTTGACCATAAAACATGCTAAAAGGTAAACAGTTGAAAAGGATCTCTCCCATTCCCAGAAGATTCCTTTTGCAACTCAGGTCAGACACTTAGCATTTGCAGAGAGGACTGCTCATTACAAGGGAAGATCTTCTGAAATTTATCCTGGGAAAACTGTAGGAAGTTATTTAGGCAAAGCTGTTTCAGAAATCCTCAAGGGATGCCAAAGATGTGTGTGTCTATATATATATATATATATATATATATATATATATATATATATATATATGACTTAAAAACAAACGCCTTATAAGGGATTTTTTCCTCTGCAATACGTATACAGAGAGTATATATGCAAAAAGAGAATTTAAAAGAAGTTGTTTGGCCTTGGAAAATAAATGGCTTAATTAAGTGCCAAGGAAATTCATGCCTGCATACTAATCTGAATTTTTATGAATCCTTCAGTTCATTCAACAAATATACACTGAACTCCATAATGTAAGGCAGGACTGACCACTTCAGCCCTTTCCAATCATCCCAGGTAACTCAGCAGAGAGCCAAAATGACCCAGAGGGATAGACTCTGAGTAGGGAAGGTTGCAAGTGCCCCTGAGCATATTGTAACAGAAATGGAGGTGTCAAAGAAATCCAACACTCAAAGTGCCGCAAGTCTTTAAGAGGTTAAGGACAGAGAAGCAGGTAAATTCACACCAGGGTGAGTAGAGATAAAGCCTAAGACTGACCTGGAAACAGAATGTATTTTGAGTTATCTGCAATTATTGTGTAAAATTCTAGGTGGTTGAGGGCGGATGCAGAAAACATTGGTGGGGGAGGGGGGAGTGGAGAGGGGAAGGAGAAGCATTCTCTGTGCCTGTTGCTGAGCTGCAACCTTTTATTGAAGAGGTAATGCTAGTGAAGGGAGGGTGAGCCATATGAAAACTGATGATGTGGACAAGCACAAAGACAGTGCCAGGACTGGATCTCTGTTTTAACTTACACTTAGAGCCCAAGCTCTTCTTCATTTGGAGGAAATAGAGAAATCATTTAATTCTCCTGATCCCTTTTGTAGAGGTGCCTGTTGCTTTCACAGCTAGGAAAAGGAATCAGAGCCAAGAGACTCTCTAACTCAATCTCATGGAAAAAAGCCCCGAGACCCAGAGCAGTTGGGGGACATGCCTAAGTCACAGAACTTATTAGTGGGAGGGACAGGATTGAGGCAGATCTCTGAAAGGAACAGTCTATGAAAGAAACAAGTGGTCAAAGGAATAGGAGAGAAAGAGGGAAGTTTTCCTACAACTTTCCCACCAGGGTTAACCCCTTCTCTTGTGAATTGTGTTTTGGCTGTTTAAATCCTTTCAGGGTTAACATGCCAATCAAAATTGGCAAGCATTAAGATGCCTTCAAGGTACAAAGCAGAGAAAGCCAGGACTCATATTATACTTATCCAGAAACAACTAACTGGATCTTCAGAAAATGATAAAGCTGAAAGCCTGGTTATTGAGCACAATATTTAAAGAAAGAGTAAGTCCATTTTTCCACAGAGGCAGTCAAAAACATCCCCTATAAAATGTTCTCCAGGAACTTTGCCATATGAGTCTAACAAGTGCAGAGATGGACTGGAATGCTTAGACCAATGATTCTCAATTAATGGTTCCTGGATCAGCAGCTTTAGCATCACCTAGGAATGCATCAGAAGTGCTAATTCACAGCCCCCCACCAGACCTATGATTCAGAAACTCTTGGGATGGGTTCAGCCATAAAAAGGAATGAAGTTCTGATACATGCCACAACATGGATGAACCTTGAAAACATTACACTAAGTGAAATAAGCCATATACAAAAGGACAAATGTTGTATGATTCCACTTATATGAAATATCTGGAATAAGCAAATTCATAGAGACAGAAAATAGATTAGAGGTTACCAGGGGCTGGGGATAGGGGAAATGGGAAGTCACTGCTTAATGGGTACAAATTTTGTTTTGGGGGATGAAAAATGGAAGGTAATGATGTAATGTAATGATGTAAAAGTAATGTGACTGAACTGTACACTTAAAAATGATTAAAATGGCAAATATTATGTTATATATATTTTATATATATAATGTGTATATGTTGCCACAATAAGAAAGAAAGGGAGGAAGGAAGGAGGAGGGGAAGGAAGGAAGGAAGGAAAGAAGGAGAGAGGGAGGGAGGGAAGGAAGGAAGGAAGGAAGGAAGGAAGGGGGCCCTGGGATGGGGCCCTGTAATCTGTATTTGAACAAACCTTCCCCATGATTCTGAAGCACTCTAAAGTTTGAGAACCACTTACTTAGATTAAAATAAAGGCAAAAAGAGTCCTCCTATGTTGGGGTGACAAGGGTGGTACATAGCCAAGAAATACAAGTTACAAACACAATTCAACAAGGATATTGGTCTGCAGGATCAAATTACTGGAACACATTTCCTGCTTACACAGAGTAAATGCACTTCTGAAAAGGCTGTGCATAAATCAAATCTTATCCTAAAAGGACCTGCAGATTATTTACATATGAACAGATGTTAAACAGCCTATATTAAATGTGCCTGGTTATACCAAGAGCTTTCACCTATTAATCTTCCACAATAACCTTTATGAGGTAGCTATTATTATCCCCATTTATCAGATGAGGACATCAAAATTCAGAGAGGTTAAATAACCTACCCAAGGCCTTCAGGCAAATAAGGACGAACATGGGATTTGGACCTATGTCTGTCTACCTCCATAATCTGTGTTGTTTTCAGGGCACAATGCTACATGCCCAAATGTAGCCAGCTTATAAATTTGGATTTTTTAAAGCAAACATCATGTATTTTTTCATTAACTGTTGGACAAAATAAGCTCCAAATTTTTATAATGCAGAACAAATGAACCAACAAATAAAATAACCTGTTTTCTTAGAAAAAGTAAATTAAAGGAAGGCAGTAGCTGCAATGTGGAATGCCTAGGAAAGCAACAGATTTCTATAGAACATTTGCCAAGTAAATGCATGGTTGTGTGTATATGTGTGTGTGTGTCTCCAGCATAGGTAAAAACACAAAGATTTATGTGATCTTCCGTTAGAGAGAGAACTAGCTCAGTTTTTTTGTTTTTGTTTTTGTCATTGTTAGTTTTAAGGGCTCAGTTGTTGTCTTCATCCATTCATAGCATAAAGAAGTTGAGAAGGGAGCTTGAGTCCATTCCTACACATTTTACAGGAAATGAACTGCCCACCGCAGAAAGCAAAAGGATCCAATGCCAGCCAAGCACGGCCTAATGTTCAGAGGAATCCTTATATTGATTTATTCAATTTTCCTTACTTAATCAAAATTATATAAAAAAGAATTCCCTCAAATGTCATAGTTAACCACATCCATTCTGCTTCCTTTTGTGGAAACCAAGTATGTCTTGGGTAACAAAAGAAAATCCAAGTTTAGATAAAGCACCCAAAATGTGAACAGCTCAGCCTTTCACTACTTGCATCTCATAAGATGGTCCACAGGATATTTTATTCTGATGCTGTCGCTTGAGAAAAAGAGGTCGGGGTGTCAGCATGTCAGAGCATGCAGAACAGCCAGCAGTGCTTACTCTAGGAGGAATTCAGACAAAACCCCAGACATTTTTTACCTTAAATTTCTTTTCTTATGCATGGTGAAGAATGCCAGTGAAGTAAATGAGCTTCGGGTCCTTATTTCAGAACTGGAGAGAGTGTGTGCCCACCGGCCAGGCAAAGGAGAAGGGTGTTAGGTCAGTTCTAGGGCACAGGAAGTAAACTCTGCCACTCCACAAGTCTCCGCAGGGACTGTCAGCACAGGCCACCCTCATTGTCATTAGCCTCTCAAACAACTGTGTGCAAAGGAGACTGGGCAGAGGGCATGAATGGTGCAGTAGGAGCCTTTCTCCACTGCTGAAAAAAGCATTTCATGGTCCTTGTGTAACGCTATTGATCAGTGGGCCAACAACCTTATGTATGATGGAAGACTTGGCTCAAATCTCAGACCTTTAAAGCCTCAATGGTCCAAGTTATAGGAGGGCCACTGATCTGGACATTTTCATTGGCACATATTTTAAACTCTACTTTTTTTAAAATAGAAGAAATTCAATTATTCACTATGACTATGATCCTTCCATGTGTTACAGTATCTCCTTCTTGGCCTGGAGACAATTGCACAAACCACCCTGCATTTGGAAATACCAATGAACAGGCACATGAAGAAGGCATCCTCCTGGCCAGCAGTGCCCTGGATTGATTCTGTGACAATCACTCTCATTCGGTCTGACTAATAACCAAGGACACTCACATATGAGAGATAATCGAGAGTTTTAGGACTGAGGTCCCATGACTGGCGATTATAGATTTTATCTGTGAGATACTTAAAGTCTCACATGGAAACCAAACTGGCTTTGGCTTCATAAATTCTGTATTCAAACCAACCAAGTTAACAGATCTGATTATTCTTAAGAAGAGAAGATAAGATAGCTAGCAGAGGATTAGTCTTGAAGATCTGACTCAGGAACACTCACTAGATCACCAACTATGAGGTCCTTAAGCAACAGGTATGCCTTGAGCCTTGCTGATGAAAAGAGAAGTAAAACTTTGCTTGGCCACTAAAATAAACCAACTAACGCTGCTAACTGCTTACTTGGCATGTTTGTTATTCACTTTGGGCCAGTGACTACCTGCAATGCTGAATTAAATAAAACCCATAGATACTAGTAGAGTGATCGCTCTCAAACTTTAGTGTTCATGAGAACCACCTGAAAGTGTGTCAAACCACAGACTGCTGAGGCCTAGATTTAACTAGTTCTGGGGCAAGACCTGAGAATGATTTGCTTTCCTAACAAGTTTCCTGGTGATGCTGATGCTGCTGGTCTGAGGACACTTGGAAACCCATTGTAGTACAACATTAATAACACCCTACTGGATTTTAACCCATGTCCACTGGTTCCCTGAACCTCTCTTACATCCTTTCCCACATTCCTATTTTCTACTACAGGGAGAGATGCTGGTGCCAGCCCACTTCCTGCTGTCACTGCTGCTGCTTCTGGGGGCCCCAAGGGCAGGCCTCTCCCATAAGTTCTGCAAAGCTGAGTCCGTCTTCAGCTGCATCAACACAGCCCTATCTGAGGCCAAGAAGAGTCAACCGGAGGACACACCCCCATTGAGCAAGAGAAGCTTCCACTATCTACCCAGCCAAGACCCATCTTCAGGAGAGAAGGAAGAGGAGGAAGAGGAGGACAAAGAGAAAAGGACCTTCTCTAGCTCCGGTGGTGGGGGTGGGGCTGGAAGTACTAGATACAAATACTTGTCCCAATCACAGCTCAGGGGGAAGCTGTACCAGGACAAGGCCAAGAGTGACCAGCGCACCAAGTTCACCCTGTCCCTTGACGTCCCCACAAACATCATGAACATCCTTTTCAACATTGCCAAGGCCAAGAACTTGCGAGCCAAGGCAGCTGCCAATGCCCACCTGATGGCACAGATTGGGCGGAAGAAGTAGAAGTGGAGGCAAAGCAGGAGGGCAGCTCACCAAGGACAGAAGTCAGGGACGGAGGTCAAGGACAAAGGATGAGGGGAGAACAAGTGTTTGCCCACCCAGCTGGTTTGTATTTTGAGGGATGAGTCTAGTTTTACAGGCCGTTTATTACTGAACCCCTCTGATCTTTTCTTGCCTCCATCCCAGTTTCCCTTTCTCTGTAAATATACACAGAAGTGCAGTATTGTTCAGCCTTTAAAGATACAAGGCAGTAATGTCTCTCCTTATATTCTGTGGCTCCTTTCTCCTTCCCCATGACAAGAAGCAAAGTTCTCACATTCCTCCTCTCCAAGCTTCTCCCTGTTGACCCCTTGCCTGAGAGGAGAGCAACCAGAGCTCCTCTGCTTTCCACAAGCCAACCCCTGCCAAGATTGAAAGATGAGGAGATGTGCCAGTCATCGCCTTGCCACCAAACCCCTTCCCTACCATCTCACCCACCCCCATTAAACCAATGGCTTCTTGAACTCCTGGCTTATTTCAGTTTTATTAACATATTATTGTGCAATAAATATACTTTTTAAAAATTGCAAAATAAAAAGTTAATTTATCTTATAAAGGTTAGTAGACTCCCCAAGAGTCAGAATAGATTATGAAGGACTGTAACTATGTTTGTACTGAGGACCTTCCTCTAAAGCAGATTTAAATTTAAAAATAAATAAAACTTTAGCTGTGTTAGTAGAGAGATGCTGGGTTGAATGATACAAAAGGATATGGTGAGCTTTCCTACAGCCAGTTGCATTCAAACCTCTGAGTTTGGAAAAGGAAAATCTAATTAGGGAGATTATTAATGCATCAATTCTCAGGAGGGAAATGGTTCTTGGAGGGCTTGGAAGCAGTAAAGGGGAGATGGAGAGGTTGAGAGAAGTCGAGCTGGCAGTACTGAGTTACCGGTTGTTACTAGATCTGGAGACACTTTCATGGCCAGGTCCCATCCAAGGGATCTAACCTGGAAACTGTTTCAGAATTGTCACCTGGGCTTTAAATTGTCACCTAGGGAGCTTTAAATTACCCCCCTCAAACATCCCAAACACCTGCATGGCTCCCTAGGACACGGGGCCATTAATTCTTTAAGAAGTTCTCACTGTACCCACAGCCACTGCCAATAGTGTGCTGGGTCCTGAGGGAGATACGAAATGTATGAAGTAAAACTGCTGCTCTGCATGAGTCAACAGTCTAAGTGAACAGACAAAGCAAAATTCAAAACAGAAGCAAACACTACCAGGGAGTATGTAAGTGATGGCAATTCATGTTAATATATATTCAGATACTAATATATTAAATCTCTGAATAAAACTCAAAGATTAATATAAGCAAAATTCCATTAAAAATGGACATTAGCAGGAACTCTGAAGGCCTCCTGGTGGCAAAGACTGAGGGCCAGATTTCCTGAAGAGTGTCCCTGGTCCCACTACCTTCTGCATAGTGATAAATTAATAAACAAACAAATAAATCAAATGAACTTCTGCAGGATAAAATAAACAACACACACAAACCAATGACCACCACCACCACAACCAGAAGAAAAGTCAAAATACAAGTGACAAATTTGGGAAAATAGGTGCCACTCATACCTATAACAAATGGCTTCCTGATCAAATATATAAAGAGTTATCAAAAAGTGAGAAGGAGCAAACCCATGAGAAAACTAAGCAGAGAACATGAATAGACAGATCTCATGCATATGCACATAAATATAAATGACCCTTAAATATACTGAAAGATGGTCAACTTCATTCATAATAAAAGAAAACAAATTAAAACTAAACTGATAAACAATTTCCCACCTATAATCAGAAGTCCCTAAGTTTGGCAATTTACTCCATCGGTGGATTTAATAGCCACCCTTTTCCATTGCTGGCTGGTGGGAGTATAAACCCTAGAGACAAAATCTGGCAATACTCATCAAAATTACAAATTCATTTTACCATTAACCCAGCAATACTGCTTCTGGCAGGTGTTAGTGAAAAAAGTGAAAATTTAAAATTGTTGAAGCTGAAATTTTAAAATTATCCCATCTCCTAAAAAGGGCAATGCTCAAAAGGAAGCAAAACACAACTGGAAAAAACACATAATAGATTAGAAAGAATCCTAGCCTGAGACTCAGAATGCCTATGTCTTAGTCCCGCCTCTGCTTATTATGAGTCTGTGAGCAAATCCTTCAACTTCTCTGAATGCTGATTTTCCAGAAACTCTGCTAGGTGCTTTACGAGCATTATCAAATTTAATTCTCACAAGTGCATTTCAAGCTCTTACTTTTTCCATGTTGAAGATGGAGAAACTGAGACCCAGAGAAGTTAGGGAATGTGTCCAAAGTTTCCCAGCTATTAAGTGACGGTGTCAGAATTCAAACTTGGATCCATCTGGCCACAAAGCCTCTGCTCATTCCTCTGATCCTTCATTTGTAAAATGGGCATAAAAATGTCAGCCATCCTAAATTAATTCCCTAGGGCTGCTATAACAATAAGTACCATAAACTGGGAGCCTTAAAACAACAGAAATGTATTGTCTCAGTTCTGGAGGCTGGAAGTCTGAAATCAAAGTGCTGGCAGGGCTGTCCTCCCTCTGAATGCTCTAGGGGAGAATCCTCCCTTTCCTCTTGTGGTGGTTGCCAACAACCCTTGGCACTCCTTGACTTATTGGGATCAGAATGCCAACCTCTGCCCCATCCTCACATGGCCTTCTCCTCGGTGTCTCTGTATCCAAATCTCCCTCTCCTTTCTCCTATAAAGATACCAATCCAATAAGACCTCACCTTAACTTGATTGCATCTGCAAAGACCCTATTTCTAAATAAGGTCACATTCACAGGTACTTGGGGTTAGGACTTCAACATACCTTTAGGAGAGAGGGACACAATTTAACCACAGCTCAAAGGACCTACGATGTGAAAGCAGCTAGCAAAGCACCATATAAATGTCCAGAGTTATGATTAGTATGTCCCCAACAGATGAGTCTGGGATTTAGCATGCTTCTGAGCTTCAAAGATGATTTAAATAGGAGCATAACCACACAGTTAGTGAACTAGGCAGAATTTGCAAAAGCTGTAGCCTACCAACAGCAGTTCAGAAAGCACATTTTCCACTGGATAGCTCCCCTTAGGAAAGTCCAGCCATCCGCTGCCTGAAATCAGACCCCAAGAGGAGGATTTGAGTGGAAGTTGTGCTTGTAAGCACGTGTTCATAATGACATCAACGACACACGGAAAGTAGAGGTGGCCACATACAAGGATCACCATCACTTTTGGTGAGACAAAAAGAGAGAACTGACATCAAGCCTTATTGTCCTAAAAGGAAGCAACTTCTCATTCCCCTGCCTTCTGCTCAATCAGGGAAGGGTAAAAACATACACAGGGAAGGACTAGCCTCGCCAGACACTAGAATCTTACAATCCAACTTCACAGAAAGGAGCTGTGGCTAAAGAGCATTTTATTAGAATATGGCAAGCTCATGGCAATCATTGAGTGACAAAGTAGAAACTTAGTGACTGGAATTTTTCATGAGCCCTTGATGCATAATAATTCGTCATTTTGCCAACGCACAAATTTGAATTACTCTGCAAGGCAGATATGCACGAACAAGTTACTCCTCTGGTGAGCAGGCTTAGTCAATTACCCAGCGTCTGTGTCTCCAAGCAGTCTAGGTTGCTCTCTGCTAATTGTCACATATGCCCCATATCCATTTTACAGCACTGCATTTTGAAGAGGAAATTGCTGATGAATGTGGCAATGCACAAAGGTCTTCAGCATAGTCTCTCTGTGTGTAAGGACTGTTTGATTCTATTTTAGGAGTTTACCAGAGAAACATACCTTATCCTGTGCTCTCAACTGTAATATATGGACTCATTAGAAACTGTCTAGGAGAAAACACCGAAAGAGGAAAGGCTAAGAGAGCTCAGTTCAATTAACACATTAGTGTGCAATAAATATACATTTTTGTTAAAAAATAAAAAGAGGTTAATTTCCCTTATAAAGGTTAATGAACTTAGAATAGCTTATGAGGGACTGTGACTGTTTAGTAAAATAAAACTAAAAAAATAATAATAATGCTTTAGCTGTGTTTGTAGAGAGATAGTGGGTTAAGTGATACCAAAGGAGGTGGTGATCTTTCCTTGTTGAGAATCATTAAGTCTCTTGGGGTCAACAAGAACACTAAAGCATCAATTCATCACAGTCAGGAGAAGAATTTGCACCATGGAAAAGAGGGGAAAAAATGTAGTAAAAATGAGGAATGAATAAAAGGTAGATGAGGTTCATAAGAAAAACAAGATAAAATGTTGAAGTGGTTTTGGGGGGAGATAAAATAGGTTAGTTTAAGTGAATATTCGCAACACATTCTCTGTCAGATTATTGGTGTTGGTTTAAGCTCCTTAAAAAAAATTAAAATTAGTGTAAATTCCCTTTTAAATATAAGAACCAATAGCCAAGTGAACCTCCTCCAAGGAAACAAGAGAAGTGGACCAATGACATGATCTCCAGATGTTCTATCTAACAAAGAACACTGAAAACAAGTACCAACAGCAAATGAAGCTGTCTGCTTCATGACAGTAGAATAATCTGGGAAGCTGTAACCAAATAATTGGGGGAAAACAAGAATGATATCCAGAATTCAGTCATTTGTTTTATGTAAGCCTAAGAAAAGGGAAGGACTCAAGTTCAAGGGTATTTAGTGTTATACTAAAAAGACACATATATTAAGAGCCCAAGAAATCCAAAATCTAATCAAATGGTGTAGCTAGCTACCATGCTAAGAATCATAGATGCTAATCTGATTTGAAAATTAGATAATAACAAGACTCAAATCTAGGAGTGGGCTATTGGACTACTGTGTTCTTTAATCACCGATGTTCCTGTCATAGATAGACTATTGTCAGGGTTCAGCATGACCATTAGAGTCACAGACAAAGAACCAGTCACAGCCTAGTCAACACCACTAAGTTTCAGCAAACTGAGAAGGCAAACAGAGAAAAAAAAATGATCTTGGGAAGGTAACCCGAACCCATGAGATAAGAAATGGTTTTCTTAAACAGCAGTATAGTATATTTAATCCCAGGAGATAACACACACATACACATAATGCATGTACAGACCAATCTCACTTTAAAACCCCAAGACTCCTCAGATGGACTCTATACTGTCCAGGACTGATAAAACATTTCCATACTATTCACATTCCAACTATCCTAAACTTTCATTCATTTTCTTCTCTCCTCAAACTTCTAATATACCTTCCCCATCCAATCTCAGTTGATGGCCTTGCTTCCTATCTCACTAAGAAAACTGAATGCTTCAGAAGCAAAATTTCACAAAAATCCCACCCACATCTATCTACCTAACAGCTTCTGGACTCATGTACTCTTTCTTCCTTCTGTTAAGGTAGGTATACTATCTGTGCTCCTATTTAAGGACAACCCTTTTCTTATGTATTAAGTTCCCATCCCCTCTTGCCTAGTAAGAACATTGATCCAGCAATCTTTCTTTCTTTCTCCCACATCATCAACTTTACCTTCTCCACCGCATCATTCACGTTGGCATACATACCCATTTTCACTTCTCCCATGTTAAAATAACAAAACAAAAAACCTTGATCCACTTCCTTTTCCAGCTAATACCCCTTTATTCTGCTCCCCTAAGGAGCAAAACTCTTTGAATGACATCACTGTGCTCATTCTTCTCCCACTCTGGTTCCTTTTGCCAGCAAATGAGGTGGTATGTTTTTCCTCCAAAGATTCACATTCTCCCTTTAGCATTTCCTTTGTCTTCATCAAAGGCTTCTTTCTCATTGAGGCCTCGACTAACTACTCTATTTAAAACTGCAGTTTCTTACCCCCCGTACCCTGCTCAATTATTTTCCCAAATCTCACCTATTATCTTTAACATGCTATATAACTTACTTATTTATTAAGTTTGTTATTTGTCTCCAAAGTCCACCCCCAACCCAAGTACAATACAGACTCCATGAGGACAGGGAATTTGTTTGTTGTTGTTGTTGTTCATGTTGTATCCCCAGTGACTAGTACATGATGGCTGCTCAATAAATAACTGTTGAATAAGTAGATCAAATATTGAAGTTTTTGTGATAAGGAATCTGTGCATCCTTGACATTTAAAATATGGCATTTATAACATTTAAGAGTATGTGCATCCTTGACATTTAAGAGTATTTGACCTAGCATAATTTTTAGCTTTGTAATTACAATTACAATTTTAAATTATGTAAACTAAATAAATAATTTACACTTGTGATTTTAAGTAAACATCTTACTAGTTTATATTAGTCTTATGCTCAAATAAAAATGGTTGGGCATTTCCTTAGCCTTCCGAGACTGCACCTATTTTGATGAAGGAAAAAAAAAGTAAAACTTGAAAAGCTAAAGTCTATAAAATTTGATTTGGTCTGTAAGAAGACAAAAAGAATTACCTGTTTATGTTTCTCAAATTCATCAAACAAACTTTTCAGATCAGTTTGTTCTTGTGAAGAATGGTCTAAGGGTCCTGAATAGAACATCGATTACTCTACACAACATATCAAGCATCTTGAATGAGAGAATTGGGAATGTCTGTGTGATGATGCAGACACTCTTTAAAATATGTCTGGGTATCATGGCCCACGAGGGCTTTGCCAATCCAGAGGCCAGAGAAGACACTGGGCATTTTCTGATACATGAACTTTTATTCATGGCTTACCAACAGGGTGAGAAGTCACAAAGAGATCATGACAGTTCTCTTACACCGGACAGGCATCGCATTTGCAGGGAAGTTGACTGCATGATTAAAGAGGACAGCAAGCCAGTTATGAAGGGGGTTTGAGACAAAGACATTCCTAAGGGTACAAGCATGGGAAAAGAGTCTTGATGGGAGGGGGGTGGGGGGTGGTGATTGATAGATAAACACAGGTGTCAAGAAGGAAGTAAACTATTAACACTTGATTGCGGGAGGTCTGAGGACAATGAATGAATGCTTATTCAAATCTGGGTATAAGACTTCACATTTACATTTGGTAATAATATACCAAATGCTGCCACACCTGATCTATAAACTTGTAACTTCTCTAATAGAAATGTATATTAAAAAAAAGAAAAAGATATTTGGGAAAGTTGTCAGACAATTAAAGTCCTGAAAAAAAAATGGTATCTATCAAATTTATAATTACAATCAAAAATATTTAAGAGAGATTATCTAAAACTGTAAAGAGGAAGAAAACAATTCATGTATGTTGCCTTTAAAAGGGAATATTTACATTCTCTAGACTTAAATTTGTAAGCTGAATTTAAAGCATAAGAAATAATTGGATTTTAGCTTAATTTTAATAGATTAACTATTGAGTTTTAAGAACAAAAGAAAATCTCTAGATGGTCTTTTCTGGGTGCACACACATGCACAGACTTACACAATATGCCTCCAGAACATCAGAAACACATTAACAGCCAAGCCTAGTCATTTAGCATTTCAATGGTGCCCTCCAGTGTCTGAAGAGAGTAACAACACATACCCATTAAAAAAAATTTCTAAGGACTTAGTGAAAGCCTAATTTAAAAAGTCCAAATCATTGTGTAGGATACGAAAATGAAAAAAATTTTTCATCAGTGAGAGATTTCATAATGTCTCTCAATTACCTATAACCCCTGGGGTGGAAGCAAATGGTGGCTATACACTGCTCTAGGAGCTCAAAAGAGGGCATTAAGAAAGAATTCCAAGAGGCTTTGTGGAACAGGTAACATTTGAATTGGGATTTGAAGTGGGACCTAAATCACATGGCATAGAGGGAGAGAAGAGAGAAAGTGGTGGGAATGAGGAAAGGCACAGATGAGAGAGAGAAATGGTTCAGTTTGACTGGAATGAATAAGAGAGCAGTGGAAGACAGGATTGGAAATTTAAGTTGCACCTGGCTAAGGCAGGCTCTGAATTCCATGCACAGGAGTTTAGACCTCATGCTTAAGGTAGTGGAGACTGTTTTCAACTTTAAGTAAGGGAGTAAAATGATCCGAGCTGTGCCTTGGAATATTCAGCTATGGAGTAATGTGTAGGATGGGTCAGAAGGACAGAATTAAAGGCAGAAAAGCATTTAGATAGTGCAGTGGTTAAGGGGAAAGGGTTTGATGACCTGAACTGGGATGGCTTCAGTGAGGAGAAAAGAATTAAAGGCAGAAAAGCATTTAGATAGTGCAGTGGTTAAGGGGAAAGGGTTTGATGACCTGAACTGGGATGGCTTCAGTGAGGAGAAAAGAAAAGGAGATGAATTCTGGAAACATGGAATTGATAGGATGCAATTCTAAGTAAAGAACAAAAAATAGGGGACAGTCAAAAATGATGGTGTTATATTAATGCAAATTGTTAATAGGGAAAACTGCGTGTGGGAGGCATAAGGGAATCTGTACTTTTTGCATATTTTTTATTTAAACCTACAACTGCTCTAAAAATAAGCTATATTAAAAAATAGTGTTATTCAGAACCTACTTAAGTGGGAATATGATGGCATAAGTAAATGAGAATAAAGAATTCCAAAGGAAGAGCAAAGTTCTTATGAGGAAAATGATACATTTTCTTGGAAGAAGTTAAATTTAAATGTAGGCAAAGCATCCAGGAATACAGGTTCAGTAAGTAGGTATAGAACTCAGTGGTTACTTGGAAGCAAACGGAGGTGGGGGGTAGATGGAAAGTACAAAATAAGAGTATAAGAAACATCTGGGATAATATGAAAATGTTTAATGTATATGTAATTGGAGTCCCAGGAAGAGAGGAGAGAGAAATTGCTTGGAAACAATATTTGAAGAAAAACTGGTCAAGAATTTTCCAAAACTGACAAAAGAGATCAAGCCATAGATTCTAGGAGCTCCATGCAGCCCAAGTAGAAAAAAGACAATAAAAACCACACCTAAGCACATTGTTAAACTGTCAAAGGGAAAAAAGACACTACTTTCAAAGGTGCAGCAGTAAGACTGGGAGCTGAATTCTCAATAAGATGATGGAAGCAGAAAATGGTGGAATAACATAATTAAAGGACTGAAACAAAATTATTGCCAACCTAGAATTCTATACCCAGAAAAAATATTATTCCAAAATGAAGGTAAAATAAAGATGTTTAGAAAAAAATTAAAACAGAGAATTTTCTGCCAGGCAGAGCCACATTAAAAGAATAAGGGGAGTTCTTTTGTCAGAAAGAAAATGATCCCAGAAGGAAGCATGGAAATGCAGGAAGGAATGAAGAGTATCAGAGAAGGAATGTGAGGTTAAATCCAAATAAACATCCACTGTTTAAAACAACAGTAATAATGAATGTTTGGAGTTTTAAAAACATATACAACGATTGTATAACAATGTAGCTTACAAGGGGTGACGGTGTGATTGTGAAAACCTTATGGATCACACTCCCTTTATTCAGTGTATGGATGGATGAGTAGAAAAATGGGGGCAAAAACTAAATGAAAAATAGGGTGGAGTGGGGGGATGATTTGGGTGTTCTTTTTTATTTTTATTTTTTATTCTTATTCTGATTCTTTCTGGTATAAGGAAAATGGTCAAAAATAGATTGGGGTGATGAATGCACAACTATATGTACACCATGGATGATTGTATGGTATGTGACTATATCTCAATAATACTGAATTAAAAAAAAAAAAACATATACAGCATTAAAAGACATGGTAATAATATACCAAAGGCAGGAGGAGAATAAATGAACTTGAAGTGCTCTGTGGTCCTTTCATTGTCCAGGAAGGGGTAAAAATACTAATAACACATGGTAGATGCTAGTAAATCAAATTTGAGTTATAATCTCTAAAGTATCCCCTAAAAAGAAAAAGAAAAGAACATTTTACTAACAAGCTAATAGAGAGGAAACATGAATAATAAAGAAATATACTTCATAAATCCAATATTTATGTAAGGTATGTGGAGGCAAGTAGTATTACAAGCTGACAAATCTTAGACACTTAGAATCTTGAATCTGAAGGGGCCTGAGAAATAACTTTGTCCAATATGAGAATTTTAACATATGGAGAGGTTCAGTATATATTTCAAGGTTAAATAATTATAGCAATGCATTGACATGGAACCATCTTTCCTAATATCTAGTTTAATAATCCTTTCCTGTTGTTCTTTACCATTTTACTGTCAGGATTAAAAGCAAAGGCCCAAAGAAAAATACTTGAGGCTAAATGACCAATCTTTGGGAGACTTAACCCTAAACCTAACAAATATGTGAAATGTTCATAATATTCAGATCATCAAATACCTTTATTTACTGCTGAATAAGATATGATTTTAAGGTGCAAACATGAAAGACATGGGTTAACTGGAAAATATAACCCTCCCCCAAGTAAGTTGGATACTATCATAGGTTCCTTCAAGTTTTGAAGAACTTCTACACTGAAAATAAAGACCCAGATAGTCCACCATTTGATCTTTGTTAGATTTAGTGAAATGACACTAAGTTTCACTAAACTACTCTTTTTGTTTGGAAAAAAATTTTTTTAACTTTCCCCCAAGTGTTTGATCACAGCAAGTCAGAGACAAGAGAATAAGTATCAAGTTCCTTTGCCCCCACTATTTTGGAAATCCCGGCACAGCTCAACTCTAACAGGCCCCTGGTTCTGACTGGAATTCTGATATGAGGTGGTTTTGGTGCCAACATCAACAAAGCCCTTGGCAGGAGGCCTCAGAAGTAGCGTCTGAAGGGGACCCAGGCAGACAGAGAATTGAGAACTGAGCAAAAATTCAGTGATGCTTGTCTGAGCTGGAAAACCAAGCCTTTATAGACAGTGAAGAGTATCTAAGTAACATTTCGACTATGCTGTGGGCATTGGCCTCCAGAGGAACAATGGTTTGAGTCGAAAGCAGGAAAAATAGTACCTTGTTTAAGTGGCACTCTTGAAGCCCACACATTGGGGCAGTGATTTTAGTATGTAAAAGAATATCCCTGGGAGCCCTACAGACAGAGAAACAAAGAAAGGACAGAGAGACTTGGAGAAAGGTTCAGTACTAAAGAGATTCGGTATGGGTACAATAAAGGATATTAATAGACAGAGGGGAAAAATATGACAAACATAAACCAAAGAATAAGATGGCTGATTCAAGAAATGCCTTCACGGTTATAACGTTGAATGTAAATGGATTAAACTCCCCAATTAAAAGATATAGATTCGCAGAATGGATCAAAAAAAATGAACCATAAATATGTTGCATACAAGAGACTCATTTTAGACACAGGGACACAAAGAAACTGAAAGTGAAAGGATGGAAAAAAATATTTCATGCAAGCTACAGCCAAAAGAAAGCAGGTGTAGCAATATTAATCTCAGATAAAATAGACTTTAAATGCAGGGATGTTTTGAGAGACAAAGAAGGCCACTACATACTAATAAAAGGGGCAATTCAACAAGAAGAAATAACAATCGTAAATGTCTAGGCACCCAATCAAGGTGCCACAAAATACATGAGAGAAACACTGGCAAAACTAAAGGAAGCAATTGATGTTTCCACAATAATTGTGGGAGACTTCAACACATCACTCTCTCCTATAGATAGATCAACCAGACAGAAGACCAATAAGGAAATTGAAAAACTAAACAATCTGATAAATGAATTAGATTTAACAGACATATACAGGACATTACATCCCAAATCACCAGGATACACATACTTTTCTAGTGCTCACGGAACTTTCTCCAGAATAGATCATATGCTGGGACATAAAACAAGCCTCAATAAATTTAAAAAGATTGAAATTATTCAAAGCACATTCTCTGACCACAATGGAATACAATTAGAAGTCAATAACCATCAGAGACTTAGAAAATTCACAAATACCTGGAGGTTAAACAACACACTCCTAAACAATCAGTGGGTTAAAGAAGAAATAGCAAGAGAAATTGCTAAATATATAGAGACGAATGAAAATGAGAACACAACATACCAAAACCTATGGGATGCAGAAAAAGCAGTACTGAGGGGGAATTTATAGCACTAAACGCATATATTAAAAAGGAAGAAAGAGCCAAAATCAAAGAACTAATGGATCAACTGAAGAAGCTAGAAAATGAACAGCAAACCAATCCTAAACCAAGTAGAAGAAAAGAAATAACAAGGATTAAAGCAGAAATAAATGACACAGAGAACAAAAAAACAATAGAGAGGATAAATATCACCAAAAGTTGGTTCTTTGAGAAGATCAACAAGATTGACAAGCCCCTAGCTAGACTGACAAAATCAAAAAGAGAGAAGACCCATATAAACAAAATAATGAATGAAAAAGGTGACATAACTGCAGATCCTGAAGAAATTAAAAAAACTATAAGAGGATATTATGAACAACTGTATGGCAACAAACTGGATAATGTAGAAGAAATGGACAATTTTCTGGAAACATATGAACAACCTAGACTGACCAGAGAAGAAATAGAAGACCTCAACCAACCCATCACAAGCAAAGAGATCCAATCAGTCATCAAAAATCTTCCCACAAATAAATGCCCAGGGCCAGATGGCTTCACAGGGGAATTCTACCAAACTTTCCAGAAAGAACTGACACCAATCTTACTCAAACTCTTTCAAAACATTGAAGAAAATGGAACACTACCTAACTCATTTTATGAAGCTAACATCAATCTAATACCAAAACCAGGCAAAGATGCTACAAAAAAGGAAAACTACCGGCCAATCTCCCTAATGAATATAGATGCAAAAATCCTCAACAAAATACTTGCAAATCGAATCCAAAGACACATTAAAAAATCATACACCATGACCAAGTGGGGTTCATTCCAGGCATGCAAGGATGGTTCAATATAAGAAAATCAATCAATGTATTACAACACATTAACAAGTCAAAGGGAAAAATCAATTGATCATCTCAATAGATGCTGAAAAAGCATTTGACAAAATCCAACACCCCTTTTTGATAAAAACACTTCAAAAGGTAGGAATTGAAGGAAACTTCCTCAACATGATAAAGAGCATATATGAAAAACCCACAGCCAGCATAGTACTCAATGGTGAGAGACTGAAATCCTTCCCTCTAAGATCAGGAACAAGACAAGGATGCCCGCTGTCACCACTGTTATTCAACATTGTGCTGGAAGTGCTAGCCAGGGCAATCCGGCAAGACAAAGAAATAAAAGGCATCCAAATTGGAAAAGAAGAAGTAAAACTCTCATTGTTTGCAGATGATATGATCTTATATCTAGAAAACCCTGAGAAATCGACGATACAGCTACTAGAGCTAATAAACAAATTTAGCAAAGTAGCGGGATACAAGATTAATGCACATAAGTCAGTAATGTTTCTATATGCTAGAAATGAACAAACTGAAGAGACACTCAAGAAAAAGATACCATTTTCAATAGCAACCAAAAAAATCAAGTACCTAGGAATAAACGTAACCAAAGATGTAAAAGACCTATACAAAGAAAACTACATAACTCTACTAAAAGAAATAGAAGGGGACCTTAAAAGATGGAAAAATATTCCATGTTCATGGATAGGAAGGCTAAATGTCATTAAGATGTCAATTCTACCCAAACTCATCTACAGATTCAATGCAATCCCAATCAAAATTCCAACAACCTACTTTGCAGACTTGGAAAAGCTAGTTATCAAATTTATTTGGAAAGGGAAGATGCCTCGAATTGCTAAAGACACTCTAAAAAAGAAAAACGAAGTGGGAGGACTTACACTCCCTGACTTTGAAGCTTATTATAAAGCCACAGTTGCCAAAACAGCATGGTAGTGGCACAAAGATAGACATATAGATCAATGGAATCGAATTGAGAATTCAGAGATAGACCCTCAGATCTATGGCCGACTGATCTTTGATAAGGCCCCCAAAGTCACTGAACTGAGTCGTAATGGTCTATTCAACAAATGGGGCTGGGAGAGTTGGATATCCATATCCAAAAGAATGAAAGAGAAACCCTACCTCACCCCCTACACAAAAATTAACTGAAAATGGACCAAAGATCTCAATATAAAAGAAAGTACCATAAAACTCCTAGAAGATAATGTAGGAAAACATCTTCAAGACCTTGTATTAGGCGGCCACTTCCTAGACTTTACACCCAAAGCACAAGCAACAAAAGAGAAAATAGATAAATGGGAACTCCTCAAGCTTAGAAGTTTCTGCACCTCAAAGGAATTTCTCAAAAAGGTAAAGAGGCAGCCAACTCAATGGGAAAAAATTTTTGGAAACCATGTGTCTGACAAAAGACTGATATCGTGCATATATAAAGAAATCCTACAACTCAATGACAATAGTACAGATGGCCCAATTATAAAATGGGCAAAAGATATGAAAAGACAGTTCTCTGAAGAGGAAATACAAATGGCCAAGAAACACATGAAAAAATGTTCAGCTTCACTAGCTATTAGAGAGATGCAAATTAAGACCACAATGAGGTACCATCTAACACCGGTTAGAATGGCTGCCATTAAACAAACAGGAAACTACAAATGCTGGAGGGGATGTGGAGAAATTGGAACTCTTATTCATTGTTGGTGGGACTGTATAATGGTTCAGCCACTCTGGAAGTCAGTCTGGCAGTTCCTTAGAAAACTAGATATAGAGTTACCATTTGATCCAGCGATTGCACTTCTCGGTACATACCCGGAAGGTCGGAAAGCAGTGACACGAACAGATATCTGCATGCCAATGTTCATAGACGCATTATTCACAATTGCCAAGAGATGGAAACAACCCAAATGTCCTTCAACAGATGAGTGGATAAATAAAATGTGGTATATACACACGATGGAATACTACGCGGCAGTAAGAAGGAACGATCTCGTGAAACATATGACAACATGGATGAACCTTGAAGACATAATGCTGAGCGAAATAAGCCAGGCACAAAAAGAGAAATATTATATGCTACCACTAATGTGAACTTTGAAAAATGTAAAACAAATGGTTTATAATGTAGAATGTAGGGGAACTAGCAATAGAGAGCAATTAAGGAAGGGGGAACAATAATCCAAGAAGAACAGATAAGCTATTTAACGTTCTGGGGATGCCCAGGAATGACTATGGTCTGTTAATTTCTGATGGATATAGTAGGAACAAGTTCACAGGAAAGTTGCTATATTATGTAACTTTCTTGGGGTAAAGTAGGAACATGTTGGAAGTTAAGCAGTTATCTTAGGTTAGTTGTCTTTTTCTTACTCCCTTGTTATGGTCTCTTTGAAATGTTCTTTTATTGTATGTTTGTTTTCTTTTTAACTTTTTTTTCATACAGTTGATTTAAAAAAGAAGGGAAAGTTAAAAAAAAAAAAAAAAGAAAAACAAGAAAAAAATAAGATGTAGTGCCCCCTTGAGGAGCCTGTGAAAAATGCAGGGGTGTTCGCCTACCCCACCTCGATGGTTGCTAGCATGGCCGCAGACATGGGGGACTGGTGGTTTGATGGGTTGAGCCCTCTACCATAAGTTTTACCCTTGGGAAGACGGTTGCTGCAAAGGAGAGGCTAGGCCTCCCTATGGTTGTGCCTAAGAGCCTCCTCCCGAATGCCTCTTTGTTGCTCAGATGTGGCCCTCTCTCTCTGGCTAAGCCAACTTGAAAGGTGAAATCACTGCCCTCCCCCCTACGTGGGATCAGACACCCAGGGGAGTGAATCTCCCTGGCAACATGGAATATGACTCCCAGGGAGGAATGTAGACCTGGCATCGTGGGATGGAGAACATCTTCTTGACAAAAAGGGGGATGTGAAAGGAAATGAAATAAGCTTCAGTGGCAGAGAGATTCCAAAAGGAGCCGAGAGGTCACTCTGGTGGGCACTCTTACGCACACTTTAGACAACTCTTTTTAGATTCCAAAGAATTGGGGTAGCTGGTGGTGGATACCTGAAACTATCAAACTACAACCCAGAACCCATGAATCTCGAAGCCAGTTGTATAAAAATGTAGCTTATGAGGGGTGACAGTGGGATTGGGAAAGCCATAAGGACCACACTCCACTTTGTCTAGTTTATGGATGGATGAGTAGAAAAATAGGGGAAGGAAACAAACAGACAAAGGTACCCAGTGTTTTTTTTTACTTCAATTGCTCTTTTTCACTCTAATTATTATTCTTGTTATTTTTGTGTGTGTGCTAATGAAGGTGTCAGGGATTGATTTAGGTGATGAATGTACAACTATGTAATGGTACTGTGAACAATCGAATGTACGATTTGTTTTGTATGACTGCATGGTATGTGAATATATCTCAATAAAATGAAGATTAAAAAAAAAAATAGACATATAGAAACCAGGGAGAAGGAGGAAGAGGATGAGGGGGGAGGAAGGCCGTCATCCAGGGTTAGGTTTGGGAGGGGGAGGTCAGTCCGTCCAGGGACAGGGAGGACTCCGGCCCATACGTCTCCCCGACGCCACTCACCTACACAGAGCTCGCTCCATGGCTTAGGGGAGAAAGAAGTGGTGGCAAGTGCAGGGAGGGGACTCTTATTTTGCTAGGGAGACTGGGCCGAGACCCAACAAGCAGGGCTCACCTGGGTCTAGGTGTCTTGTCTCATACAGCAAGCCAGCTAGTGATGGCATAGAGATGGCACACGGGGCCCTTGAGCTGTGTTTGTGCTGTTGGGGAAGCACAGACTGACCAGCTCTGCTCAGCTGCTCAGCCTGAACTCTTTGCTTCTGGAATCCAGGATTGTTGCTGACATCAAATTAGAAAACCTCCTTGATCGTGACAGGTTTTATGAGCTCAAAAGCCACCCCCTACCCCAACACTCAAGCCTCCCAATATCACTGCAGGCCACCCCAGCTACACTCTCTGCATCATCTTTTGCAGGGGGTTCCAGGACCCCTGCCATGTCACATTACCTTCCTCATCACAGGTCTTGCTGGACAGTGGCTAATGCTGAGCCCAAGCCCAGAAGCAGCAGAGGTGAGAGCGTCAGGAGCAGGCTGCGGCTGCTCCCTTCCCCAGCCCTGCGTCTACCTCTCCTGCCACCTCTCTGGTTGGCATCTCTGCTGGGGGCCACACATTGGGCTGTGCCGCACCTCAGGAGAGGTGCTCAAAGTGCAGACCCACTGGAGAACCCTACACACTACCACCTGCAGCAGAACTGCCGGCAGCAGGTGAAATAGCTCCTGTCTACCATACTTGGGCCCATGCTGGCTATCATGGCCCTTGCCCCACCACCCGGGCCTGCTAGTGCCCAGCCTCTCCCCACCCTGAAGCTGCCCACACTACCAGCCCCACAGGCAGCAGTCCCAACAGCCCCATGGTGCTGCTCACTCCCGGATCCAGCTCAGAGAAGGAGACTGGTGATGTCATTGATGAGATCATCAGCCTGGAGTCCAGTTACAATGAGGAAATGCTCAGTTATCTGCCTGCAGGCATTGCAGGACTGCAGCTCCCCAGCATGCTGCCCGTGTCAGGAAATCTGCTTGATGTGTACAGTAGCCAGGGTGTGGCCATGCCAGCATTCACTGTCAGCAACTCTTACCCGGCTGAGCTGCCCAACATCAAATGGGAAATCTCTTTAAGATGGACCACAGTAAACACAAAGAAATTATCAGAGAATATGACCATAGAGATGAAAAGTAGAGTATGGGTTAAGAGAAATGGGGGAAGAGGCAATGGGGAGTTAAGAAATGAGTGTAGGGTTGCTGTTTGAGGTGAAGGGAAATTTCTAGTAATGGATGGTGGGAAAGAGATAGCATTACAACATTCTAAATGTGATTAATCCCACTAATGGAACACTAGGGAGGGGGTGGAATGGGAAGATTTAGGCTGTATATATGTTTCCACAATTGAGGAAAAAAAAAAAAAGACAGTCTAAATAGATGACAGTTGAATGCCAAGGATGGCCCTGGATGGGATCTGAGGATGGAGGACAGGAGGCTCAAAGGGATACAGTTGAGACATAAGGGGAAAAAAAAAAAAAGGAAATATAGAATGTAAGCTTTGTATCAATGTTGAATCTCTTGTACTTCTTAGCTGCGTTTAATGGGATTGCATAAAAGAATGTTCTTGTTCATGGGAATTGTATATGTGAATTATAGTGTTTGTTCAAGGATGTGTGCAGCTTGCTCTCATATGTTCAGAAGATAGAGCAATAGATGATGGATGATAGACAGGGAGGGAGGGAGGGAGGGAAAGAAATAGCGGTGTGACAGCATGTTAAAATTTGTGGATTGGGGTTTTGGGGGAGGGGGGTCACAGTATGCTGGACTTCTGTGCATGGGGTTTGTATTGTTTTTGCAACTGTTCCTATAACTCTGAATTTATTTCAAAATAAAATAAAATACAAAGAGAAAAAAAAAAAAAAAAAAAGAATATCCCTGGGAACTGTTAAAAATGGCAGGTCAGCTCTTGGGTCCAGGTGATACAAACAGAAGGAAGATGGTAGCATTGTATTTTTGGTAAGCCTCACAATAAAGCACGCAACTTTTTACCCCCATTCAAGGCTTTAGGGCCTACTACCTTCAGATGTCTACCAGGGTCAAAAGCACTTAGAAAGTAAAAGCCAAGAGAAAGCATAAGTGGAAGACCAAGGCTGAGAGGTAAAACTCTTCAGATAAATGAGGCACCTGAAAATTATCTACCATCAGTTCAAGAGCAACACTTAAACCTAGGAGCACAGCCTTCGCAGTATTTAGTTCACCTTAGTTCCAACTATTATTCAAACTAATGTCCCAGTTTTTAAAAATAGAGCTCCTGGTTTTAATGAATTTATAGCTAGTTTTTCAATAGTAAAGTATAAGTTGTTTGAAAATGGGACAGTTCAGTGGCAAAAATGAATTTCATGTGCATACCCTCTCCCATCCCTAGGAATTCTCCTTGAGCAAGTCTGAAGTGAAGTCCAAGAATCTGCACTTTTAAGGAGCATCTTAAGTGGTTCTGATTCAGGGTTCCACTGGCCGCACTTTGAGAAACACCTGCTCAGGGACCAGGGACCTTTCAGGAATCACTTTTACCTTCTGACCTGCCGGACACACAGATTCAAATTTCAGAAAGACCCAGAAGTGTTTGGGTTTTTGTTTGTTTGTATAAAAATCAAACAGACATTAAGTTGCAGGATTGGAGAAAGGAAAATAACTACTGAAAATATTTAAATGTTCATTATTTAATCAATATACAAACTATAGATATGGGGGAAATAACATTAATAATCCACTTCAGGTACAGGAAAGGGAAAGCTTAAAATAGAGGGTTTTGTGGTCTCTTTGTTAAAAAGCAAAAGCATAGAATAAAGCCAAATTTCCATTTTGGCAAGAAAAATAATAATAATAATAAATATAGAAATGCTCTAGTAGTTTAAAGGACTCCAGACTTTAGAAAGTTCGCAGTGCTAAATTACACTGACAGACAAGGAAATATATGTTCATTGTTAGTACTAACTCATTTAGTTTGGTATGGAACCCAGGGTCTTTTCCTCTTTCTTCTAATCAAAGGAATTCTAACTACCAAGTATATAATGGTTTCAAAAAAAAAGCATGATATTTTAACTTAACATTCATTTTCACCAGACATACTTGCATCAAAAACTTAGCCCCACTTCCTCATAATCCTTCTCCAGCACCGCCAAATCCTCCCTGGCTTCTGAGAACTCCCCTTCTTCCATGCCTTCTTTAATGTACCAATGCAGAAATGCCCGCTTGGTGTACATGAGGTCAAACTTGTGGTCCAGGCGGGCCCAGGCCTCCGCAATGGCCGTGGTGTTGCTCAGCATGCAGACGGTCCGCTGGACTTTGGCCAGGTCCCCTCTCGGCACCACGGTGGGTGGCTGATTGTTGATGCCCACCTTAAAACCAGTGGGACACCAGTCTACAAACTGAACAGACTTCCTCGACTTCATGGCTGCAATTGCTGTATTCACATCCTTAGGGACCACATCCCCTCTGTACAGTAGGCAGCAGGCCATGTACTTCCCAAGCCGAGGATCACACTTGACCAGCTGGTTGGAGAAGTCAAAGCAAGCGGCGGTGATGTCTGACACAGAGAACTGCTCATGGTAGGCTTTGTCGGCAGAGATGATGGGGGCAAAGGTTGACATGGGGAAATGTATTCTGGGATAGGGTACTAGGTTGGTCTGGAATTCAATTAGGTCTACATTCAAGGGCCCTTCAAACCGGAGAGAAGCAGTAATGGAAGACACCACTTGACCTATCAACCTATTAATGCTGGCATAAGAGGGGCGTTCGACACCAAGTTTGTGGTGGCATATGTCATAAATGGCCTCATTGTCCACCATGAAGGTACAGTCTGAGTACTCAATGGTTGAATGGGTGGTGAGGATGGAGTTGTAAGGCTCCACCACAGCAGTGGAGATCCTGGGGGCTGGGTAGACAGAGAACTCCAACTTAGTCTTCCTGCTATATTCTATCGAGAGCCGTTCCATTAACAGAGATGTAAATCCTGATCCAGTGCCTCCTCCAAAGCTTCGGAAAATCAAAAATCCCTGGAGTCCACTGCACTGTTCTGCCTGGGGGGAGGTAAATGGGATGTGAGAACTCAACCAAATATATCCAGAAGCAGTGGTAATGGTATGACACAACACCCCCACTCCCCAACACTTTCTGAAAGGACTGCTTTACCATTGTTAACTCCACAGCAAGCAGATCTACTTGGCAATATACTTGGGTGGTACTTCTGGAGTGGGGAGAGCCCCTGGGAATCTCACTACAAACAAAGCATAAATATGCAACTGTCTTTCACTGCTCTCTACAAATTTAACTCTAGGTGATCTCAAGCAATGTCTTTATCAATAACAAAGAAAAGGAAAGGACCAATGAAATATTGAAACAAAATCGTTTTTCCTTCAGAGTAGATGCAGTGCCTATCACTTTATGCTCAATCTACTCTGCTGGTTTAAAAGGCATTGAGTTACCTGATGTTTGTATCAGACAGCAAAATTCCTGCTAGGCAAAGGATTCACCAGGTTCCAGTCCTTAAAGGTGAATTAACTGTTGGTGAGTAAAGTAACTAATTCCAGTTAGGGGTGCTTCCTGTAACTTTATAAACTGTGGTGACTATTTGGAAATGAGAAGTTTTAGAGTGCTTTGGAGGGTCCAGATAACAAGATAAATCCTACATTAGCAGAAGCCAGGGTAGGCAGGGGGTACACAGTTTAATTGTGAGGGCTTCTTGCACCCTTCCTACATAGCCAAGTTTATTCAAAGTCAACTTTAGGGCATTTCCCCAGCTGTGAACATCCACCATGAGGTTCCAAGGTGAGTGGATTGGGGGGCGATGGGGGAGGTGGTAGGTGATGTTGGTTTACTTAGTCCTGCCGGTGAATCAGAGGTGCCTAGGCATGGCCAGATCTAAAGAGAAGAGGAGCCACTTGCCAACTTGCGGGTCCTCTCCAGCACAAGGTCGATGATCTCTGACCCCATGGAGTAGCGACCTCGGGCATAGTTGTTTGCAGCATCCTCCTTTCCACTGACGAGTTGCTCTGGGTGGAAGAGTGAGCAGTACTTCCCGGTCCGAATCCCATCTGTGGAAGGGGGAAAGATGTCAGCACACTTGCTCAATTCAGCTTTTAAACCTTTTGCCAATTCTCACACAACCCTGTACTCTGACCCCTAGTCTTTCCCCTACGATGTCAGACTTTAATAATCGTAACATTGCTTTGCTCTTCCCCACAATTAGAAGACTTTTCTGGCTTGTGGCTTCTTTATAGTAATTTTCTAATAGTCTACACTTTGTAAACAAGTAATGCCAAATTTTCCGACTCTTGGCCAGTAGCCTCTAGCAACTGGCTCTCAAATCCAGGAAAAGATTTAGTGTTCTGATACAGTAGATGTCTGTCAAAACAATTAACAAGATTTTAATTAATTTCATCATACAGAAAATGAAGGCTAACTTTATCTTCCCTTTGGGTATGTTTGTCATGCTAATCACCCTAAATGACCACCAAGTGATCCTCTAAAGTTGGAAAAGGACCTTATGATCCTATTCCAATAAGAGTAGTATAATCTGATAATTCCACCCACTGATAGTTGATTTGTTTGTTTTGATTGCAGACAGTTGAGTATACTGGAATTTAAAACTTTCATCACCTATAACAGTTGGTTCCAGGTCCATGAAGAGTGCTCTGGGCACGTGCTTCCCAGCTCTTGTCTCACAGAAGAAGTTATCAAAAGATGCTTTCCTGTGCTCCATTTTAGCATTTGGCAACTGATCCTTGGTACTGTCAAGAACAATGCCATCTGGTTGGATTCCATGTTCCAAGCAATAGAGTTCCCAGCAAGCATTCCCAATCTGGACACCAGCTTGGCCAATGTGGATGGAAAGGCACTCCCTCTGAAACAAGCCATAGTAAGTTACAATCACACAGGCCTTCTTAGATACGATGAACTATGTTACTGAACATGTCTGGTTAAAAGTGAAAGAAACTACACTAGCTTAAGCCAAGAGAAATTTATTATAAGGATAATTAAAAGTTTCTCCTGGAAGCTGGGGGAGGATGCAGAGGTGTTAGACTTCCTCACCTGGGTTATTGCTGATGTTCTCACAAACATTGAGGACTGGCCGTTTCGTATGCCGAGCCCTCTGTCTTGGGGCTGGCCCCTATGAAGCTTGTTACTGCAAAGGAGAGGCTAAGCCTGCTTATAATTGTGCCTCAGGGTCTCCCCAAGTGCCTTTTTGTTGCTCAGATGTGGCCCTCTCTCTCTAGCTAAGCCACCTTGGCAGATGAACTCACTGCCCTCCTCCCTACATGGGACCTGACTCCCAGGGGTGTAAATCTCCCTGGCAATGCAGGGTATGACTCCCAGGGATGAATCTGGACCCGGCATCGTGGGATTGAGAACATCTTCCTGACCAAAAGGGGGACGCAAAATGAAACGAAATAAAGTTTCAGTGGCTGAGAGATTTCAAATGGAGTCAAGAGGTCACTCTGGTGGACATTCTTACACACTATACAGATAACCCTTTTTAGGTTTTAATGTATTGGAATAGCTAGAAGTAAATATCTGAAACTACTGAACTCCAACCCAGTAGCCTCGACTCCTGAAGATGATTGTATAACAATGTAGCTTACAAGGGGTGACAGTGTGATTGTGAAAACCCTGTGGATCACACTCCCTTTATCCAGTGTAAGGATGGATCAGAAGAAAAGTGGGGACAAAACCTAAATGAAAAATAGGGTGGGATGGCGGGGATGGTTTGGGTGTTCTTTTTTCCTTTTATTTTTAATTCTTATTCCGATTCTTTCTGGTATGAGGAAAATTCAAAAATAGATTGGGGTGATGAATGCACAACTATATGATGGTATTGTGAATAGCTGATTGTACACCATGGATGATTGTATGGTATGTGAATATATCTCAGTAAAGCTGAATTAAAAAAAAAAAAAAAAAAAAAAAAAAAAGAGTTTCTCCTGGAAACCAAAAACCAGGTCTTCAAGAACAATTGAAACCAAAGGACTCAAATTCCATGAAAAGATTTCTTGCAACAACATAAATCAAGCAACTACGGTGTACTGGGCTAAGAATTGGGCTGAGACTACATAAACCAGCTATAAATAAATAAATATCATTAGTTATTTAAAATAAAAGTAATAATTTAACTAGAATAAATTTAACTAGTTATTTAAAAGAAAAAGAAACCAAAATCAATGTATAACCTTGTCACATATTAAAATCCATTGCAACTAAATACTAAACATTACCTTTTCATGCCTTAAGATTTTATATTTACAGTACTATTCATTTTTTGTCCAAATAAGGAAGAATATTCTAAGCTCAAAAGTAATGATAGGAAAAAAACAATAGATTTAACAACCCAAAAATGTAACATTTGCACTTGAGACAACCATTAGATGTAAAAGCAAACAAACGAATTACAAAAGAAAGAAAGAATCTAAAATGCAAGATTAGACACAATGGTTTTCAGTGTGATTATTTATAAGAGTGGAAAACAAGAACCAATTTACTTAACCATTTACCTATTGTTGGGCATTTAAAGGATTGTACATCAATACAATGGAAAGTTACACAGCTGTTAAATGTTTACAAAATAAATTTTATGAAATGGAAAATTCTTACAACATATTAAATAAAATCACAACTATATATAGAATATGATATTAAATTGTTTAAAATTAGGCATAGAAAAAATACAAAGAAAATGTATCAAAATATTAACTCTTGTTGTATCTGGATAGTAAATGATTTTTTTTTTCTTTTTTAAACTTTCTGTTTTCCTCCACCCTCATCAGCCCGTACCTCCCACCCCATGAAAAACCTAGGAGTATAGATTTCACTTTTAAATCGTTGACTTTCTTTTTTTAAGGCAAACAACTTTTTTTGTTTGTAATTTGAGACAGACACAAGTATCTACTTCTCTAAAAGGGGGAAAGAGAAAGCTAAATCTTAAAAAATCTAAAGTGGCTGCAATGGCTGATTTTAATAAAGTTGTGCTTTGCTTGCCAGTGGTCATGGATCACATCTACATAGGGGTCCTGCCCTGTGAGGAGCCTGTTTTCAGCATTATCAGCTCGTCTGACTTCATAAGCTGACAGACCACCCTGCACTCTTCCATGGCTCCACTCACTTAAGTTTTGAGATCCAACTACACAGATCTCAGATCTGCTCCATCAACCACTGGCCTGTAGCCTCCTCACATGGAGGGAGGGAGTGTGCCCCAGCTGGTCACACCTCTGCAATCTGACTTGAACTTTGCTCATTCTCATTTACTTCAAACCCTTGTACTTTGTCTCCTTGATTCACAAGGAGCCCTCTTTGCTTTAGGAGAAATTCAAAATCGCTACCTAAACAGGATTTCCATTTGGTGTCTTCTGTGCATCAGTCTCTGTGTCAAAGGCTGCAAACTTGACTTAAGAAGCACTCCACTCTGTACTAACCAACACAAACCTCTATTCGGTAAATAAAAATCAAAACAACACAGTACATTATACCATTATAAACAGGCTCTTGACACACCCTTATCTACAAAGCACACTTTTCATTCCTCCCCCCTCCTGCTGGACTTAAAATAATCTGAATACATATTAAAAATAATAATAATAATTTGAATACATCATCCCTAGATTCAGGTAAAACTCAAAAAAAAAAAAAAGAGAAGTGTTTCTATATCATAATAGCTTCTCAATCTAAAAAGCTTACATGTAGATTTCTCTTACCAGCTCCCTCCCTTAGCTATTTATGACCAAGTCCTGGACGCCCCTGATAAGTAAAATTGGTATTTGCTCACAATATTCACAGGAAAAATAATCCTCAACATGAAAACCCAATTGCTGCCCTCCGGGTAGTCTGCTCCCCAAGTCATTCGAACATCAGAGTAAAGCTGTTCTTTTTTAACTCAGCAGGGGTACACAGCCCCAGGATGGGATCCTGTGCTTCCTGGTTTTAGAAGCAACTGGGTTTATAACATAACTGTGTCCAAAAGTATGCATGGCTTGCTTTACTTTATCCATCTCCTTGCCTTCCCCTCCTTTCCGAACTATCTGTTAGTCACACTATAAAATAATATAAGATCATAAACTGTCAACTGAATGTCAATATTGATAAGTCACAGCACATTAATAAATGTTGTTAAAAAGCTTATTTGAATTATTAGGAAAGGATAATTTTTAATTAAACTTTTTATTTTGAGATAATACTAGATTCACATGCAGTTGTAAGAAATAATATAGGGAGATCCCACGTATTCTTTATACATTTTCCCCATTGGTAACATCATGCAAGCCTGTATAGTATAATATCACCTCCAGAATATTGACATTAATTACAATCCAGATACAGAACATTCCCATTATCACAAGGAACTTTCACAATGGAAGGCATAATTTTTAAAAGCAAAACAGTATTAAAACATACTTAAAATGTCCAATGGTGTGAGAAGATCAAAGCTGAAAAAGCAGTGCGAAAGCTTGCTTCCATTTAAGAATTAAAAATACTAAGAAACTAAAAATTACTGTGACTCACACATGAGAGACTGAAAGGGAAAACGGTTCTTAAAAGGTGGCCTCAGAATAGAATTATTGTAGGTAATTATATGTCTTATCACACCTAAAGAACTAACCTCAATAGAAGACAAAGACAGTATCTGCGCACTTTACCCTGCATTTATGAGCGTAGCTACGGAAACATGGGTTTGAAGTCCTCCAAAACTCTAAGAGCATAACTAGAAGTGAAGCAATCAATTTGTGCAGAAAAGCAGTGCGGAAGGTCTAAAACAAACTTAAAACTAAAGGAAGGAGAAGTTCTCATTTCAGTACTCCAATTAAAGGCAGTGAATGGCTCCAAGTCAACTACCCTTCCCCTTAAAAGAAGGAAAACTGCAGATGAATCAAATTAGAGCTTATCCAAATCTGCTTCAAACTTACACAGCTATGGAAAGAAACAAATGTCTCTTCTCATATTAAGAGTTTATTAACTTGTTTGGTGGGGAAAAGAGTCAAATACATGAGTAAAATTTGCTACAACAACAAAGTAACATTGTCAACAATTTGCAAGTATGGTAGCCACTTACCATGCTGGTCTTAGTACTCTCACTGCCCTGTGGAAATGAGTGAGGAGCACTCCCATGGGAACTTTATCATAGGGCCAGGAAATGACTCCACCTGAGGACTTTCTTCACTTAAAGAAGTACAGCCACTTTTTGTATTCATAAGTTCTCCAGTCTCAAAGAAGCTGTGTTGAGTCTAAACAACCTGTGATAAAGTTTCTGCATGACTACAGATAAATCAATTAGACCATATCCAGATCTGCTTCTAATTTATACCTATATTGAAAAAGACAAATATCTTTTAAAATTCCTCTTCTGGTATAAGAATTCATTAAGCATTGTTTGGTGAGGAAAAGGAGAGTATGAGTAAAATTTACTGCAACATGAAATCATATTTCTCTATTGCAAAAGTAATATATGAATATATTTTCCTTAAGTAATTTTCAAACAATTCCCAAATGCAATTGAGCAAAACAAGCAAGTATCCTTTTTACCTCTAGCTCATGCACCTCTACCACCACCACTTCCAAACGTATGGAGATTTTCTAGGAGATTTTTGTTGTTTTTGCTGTTATTGTTTTTGATTAATTACAATAAGGTCGAGAATGTACTGTATATGATTTCTTTCCTTATATATTTGTTAAGACTTCCTTTATATTCTGCCAAATGGTCAAGTTTTCTAAATGTTCCATGAATGCTTGAAAAGAATGTGTATTCTGCAGTTGTTGGATTCAGCGTTATATATATCTATATTAGGTCAAATTGATTCATTATTTGGTCCATGTTTTGTGTACCAATTATTGATAAAGGTGGGTTAAAATTTTCCATAGTGATTCTTGATTTGTCAATTTTTGCTTCATATATTTTGAGACTATGTTACTAAATACATATAAGTTTTGTTACATTTCTCAGGGAATTGAAATTTTATCATTTCAAAATGATGTCTCTAAGGACCACACTCCACTTTGTTTAGTTTATGGATGGATGAGTAGAAAAATAGGGGAAGGAAACAAACAGACAAAGGTACCCAGTGTTCTTTTTTACTTCAATTGCTCTTTTTCACTCTAATTATTATTCTTGTTATTTTTGTGTGTGTGCTAATGAAGGTGTCAGGGATTGATTTAGGTGATGAATGTACAACTATGTAATGGTACTGTAAACAATCGAAAGTACGATTTGTTTTGTATGACTGCGTGGTATGTGAATATATCTCAATAAAATGAAGATAAAAAAATGATGTCTCTACTAATTATTTTTGCCTCAAAGTATTGTAAAATATTAATATAGCCACATTAAAATAGTTTTCTTTTGGTTAGTGTGCAATAGGTCTCTTTTCCCATCTTTTTACGTCCCCAGAAACTTAGAAACCTTTCAGCTTTCTTATGCTTTGGATGTGTTACTTGTAAACAGAAGATAATTGGAGTTGTTGGTTTTGTTTTTTTGTTGTTGTTTTTTTTTTACTATTTTTATCTTTTAATTGAAGAATTTATTCCATTACATTTAATGCAAGTAATATAATTAGATTTGGATATACTATCTTATTTTGTGCTTTCTGTTTGTCCCTATGTTCTAGGTTATCTTTTCTCTCCTTTTTAGTCTTCTTTTGAATTGTTGAAGATTTTTTTTTTTTGAACATGTTAATTGTATTATTCAGTAATCAAAATAAAATTTTTATCACCCAAGAATCTTAGTTTGTACTATCTCTTCCTTACAACTTTGAGGAAATGAAGAAATGTATCATGGTTGCCATTTCACTCAATTGTGATATGCTACACAGGTCCGGGATAAAAACCTACCAAGGTCGACACAAGTGGCACATATTGAGCATTTTTAAGACCACAGCAATATTGTGATAGTTCCTTAAAACTAGGCTTTGACTAGCTGTATATTTATATAATCTAGTAATTAATCTAGTAAAAAGTAAAGTGAGTAATACATCTTAAAATAGTCTTATTGAGATATAATTCACATACCATACAATTCACTCATTTGAAGTACACAACTCAATGGCTTTTTGTATACTCACAGATTTGTGCAACCAGCACCATAATCAATTTTACAACATTTCCATTACTCCCCAGAGAAACTCCATACCCCATAGCTATCACTTCCCAGGGTCCCTGTAATGGATTGAATCCTGTCCCTCACAAAGACATGTTCAAGTCCTAATCCCCATCCTGCAGATGTGAAGCAATTTGTAAACAGGGGCTTTGAGGATGTTATTAGTTAACCTGAAGCCAAAATGAATCAGGGTGGATCTTAATCCAATGTGACCGGAGTCCTTACAAGCAGAGGAAATTTGGACATAGTGAGGAGTAGTACAAGACAAAAGGAGGCAGACGGCCATGAGATGGAGGTAGAGATTGAGTTGTGGGTTGCTGGCAAACCATCAACAGAACACTACAGACTTTGGAGAAAGCACAATTCTACCAACACCTTGATCTAGGACTTCCAGTCTCCAAAACTATGAAACAATAAATTACTGCTGCTTAAGCCAGTTACTCTGTGGTATGCATTATAGCAGTCCTGGCAAACTAAGGCAATCCCCATCCCCCTCAGCCCTAGGAAATCACTAATCTACTTTTTGTCTCTATAGTTTTGCCCACTCTGGACATTTCATATAAATGGAATCACGCAATATGAGGTCCTTTACATATTTACAACATAAAATATCCCATCTCAATCACTCCCAGCATACAGTTGAGTGACATTTTTCACATTTATAATTTTGTTCTACCCTCACTAACATCCATTACTGAAACTTTTCCATTACTCAAACAAAGACCCTGTACCCATTCTGCATTAAGTCCCCATTCCCCTTCTCCCCCGCCCCTGGTAACCTGTACTCTATTTTCTCTCTATGAACTTCCATATTCTAGTTATTTCATATAAGTGAAATCATATAATATCTGTCCTTTTGGTCTGGCTTATTTCACTCAACATGGTGTCTTCAAGGTTTATCTAGGTTGTGGTATGTATCAGAACTTCATTCCTTTTTATGACTGAGTAATATTCCATTATAGGTATATACCACATTTTGTTTATCCGTTCTTCTATTGATGGACGCTTGGGTTGCTTCCACTTTTAACTATGGCAAATAATGCTGCTGTAAACATTTGTGTACAAATATCTGTTCATTTATCTTTTCAAATACTGCTTTCTTCCCATTCTACCTTTCCCCTCCTTTTTGTTAGACATTTTCACTGTGTCTTCTAGGTCTCTTAATGTCTCACACTTTCAGTCTCTTTGTATCTCTGTGCTACCATTTGGGATAATTTCTTCAACTATCTTCTGTCCAGTCTTTCTTTGGTTATACCTAACCTGCTCTTAAACAAATGCACTGAGTTATCAATTTTAATTATTGAATTTTTTTCACTTAAAGATGTTCTATTTTGTCCTTTTTTCGAATCTGCTATTTTTTTTTTTACAATTTTCTATTTCCTGAAGATATTTCCATCTTATCTTTTATTTCTTTAAACATAGTAATTATAAATATTTTGTAGTCTATGGTTGATTACTCCACTAAACCAAATCTTTGCAGGTCTGTTTCTTCTGTCAGTTATTTCTTCTGGCTCTTGCTAATGGTGGCTTTTTTCCTTATGTGCTTGCTCTGACTGGAAGCTTCTTATTTTCCTTGAAAAAGAATTTGTGGAAATTCCTTGAAGACTGGAATGAAAGTGTATTTCTCCAGAGAGGATTTGTATGTTTTCTGCCAAGCATCTAGAGGCATTACCTATTTAAACTAAATATAATTGTTGAAGTTTTATTTTCAGGCCTTCTGGGTGATGGGGTTTTAGGTTTTCTATCTGTCTGAAGGACAGTGTATAGTATTGCTTCTCAGAAACAGTTCCCCCCAAGGCCCTGCTCTGCTTAACACCTCAGAGTCTCTTGGGTGTTGGGGAACTATAATAGGTTTACCCTTATCTAAAGATACAATATTTTAGGGACTGAACTTTATGGGGAAGGGACTCCTATTAGACTCTCCATCTTGGATGGGCCCTAGGAATTTATTTCTTTCAATCATGTCTCTGACAAGTACCTTTGATATAAAAGTAGTTTCTGGCCTCTACTTAACCTCTCTGAATTACTGCTTTCCTCTATGGCAATTTGGTAAATCTTTATTATCTTATTTATCAGTGCTTTTAAGGTGTTTTTTGTATGTTGGTAAGCATTTCTTGTTTTATTTAACAGGAAGGGGTCCAAATAACTTATCACATATTACTGAAAATGATATCCCATTTGTTTATTTTCAAACTGGTTTTGAATGTATCTCTTGTAAAAATGGTGAGAGTCTCTGTCCTTGGAAAAATGTAATCCATTCCCATTTAATGTATTATCGATAAGTTTTGATTTATTCTTGCCACCTTACTTTATGTTTCCTGTTGATTACACTTTATTTTATCTTCCCTTACTTTCCTATTATTTGATGGATTGACTGAATTTTCTTTATTTTGTAATTTTTTCTCTAGTAGTTTGGAAGTTGTAAGTCATTTTTCAGTATTCTAGCTGTCACTCATAAATTTTTTACGTATGTATTTAATTTTACAAGCACATGCATATATAAGAATATATGTGTGTGTTATAAATAAGTTTTAAATCTTATAATTTTTATGATCTTTTAGCTATATATCCCCCCAGTACACACACACATATGCGTACACACACACTTTTAATTTTTCCTTTTTATTCTCCAACCTCACCCCATCACCTCCAACATTGATATCATCTTGAATTTTAGTGCTAGAATTTTATTAAAATTATTTTTTATGCTAGCCATTAAGAATTATTTAGGCATAAATATAAGTTGTACTGATTTCTTTATACACCACTGTCCACTTCTTTCTTTTTTGATTCACTAGTAGTGTTGCAGGATTATACATGCAAGTAATTCTTTCAGAAGTTTATATGGGTGATATATTTTATGAGTTCTTGCATATCCAAAATATGCTTACTTTTTTGCTTTCATATTTAAATAATAGTTTGGCTAAATATGGGATGTAAGTTTCAAAATCGTGTTTCCTCAAAACTTTGAAAATATTGATTACATATCTTCTCTTGTTAACAGTGAAAATCATTGCACTGCTCTGACTCTTTTTTTCTTTGTAAGTGATATGTCTCTCTTTCTGGAATACTTTATGAGTTTCTCTTTATTTTTTGCATTATGAAATTTCCCATGCTCTGTCTTTATGTCAATTTTTTTTCATTTACCTTGTCCCATACTTAATGGACACTTTCAATCTGCAGGTCATATTTTTTTCTAGCATCTGGAATTTTCTTTGAATTTATTTTACTATTCTCTCCTCTCCATACTGCCTATTCTCACTCCTGAAATTCTTATTAGGTGGAAGTTAAACTTTAAATTCTGTACTCCTGATTCTTAACTCTTCTTTCATACTTACCTTCTCTTGGCTCTTTGCACTATATTCTTGGAGAATGCCTTAGCTAGAACTTTTAGGTGACTAATTTGCATTTCATCTGTGTTAGCTCTGCTATTGAACCTGTGTTTTGGTTTTTTGTTATTTTAAATGGTCAAAATTTATTCTTTTGTCATGAGTGCACTAACATCCCAACCTTCCCTTTAAAATCTTTTTTCTGTTTGCTTTATTTACTCTCTTTCCTTGTGTGCTAGTTCTTCCCCGTTTGTGTTTGATGTCTCTCTCTCATTGTGAAGCTGTCCCTTAAATCTTCTAGCAGTTGTGGTTTTGTCTTAGACCTTGGTTTTTTAGCCTGTTCTATTTTCTAATGAAAAAGGAGAAGGGTTAGAATGAACTGCAGTCAGAATGGGACTGTAATCTGTGCTCTGGTTTAGTATCCACCCATGCTTCCTAACATCTTCAGTTAACCTGAGGCACAACCTGTGTCTCCAGCTCAGGGGTCTCCTATCACTGTTTCAACCTATGGGCAAATGCTACTACACAAACAGAAGAAGGGGAAGAGGCTAACTGGCTAACTGCTCCAAATGCACCTCCCAATTTTATCACTCCAACAAATCCCCCAAACTCCTTCTGTATCTTGAATTTCTTAATTATTCATGTAGAGCTCCCTTAATTATAGTGTTCTTCATCAGTTTTCTCCTGAACTTATTAGGGCTCTAATTGTCTCTGGCTTGATTTTCATAAAGTTAATCCTATCTGCTCCCCATCTGCCAATAATTCTCCAAATTTTTAGGCCCCTCATAATTCCATATGATGAAGAGAAAGAGTAAGCCAGTTCCATTTTACAAAATCAGAATGGTATTTGATTATTTTGTTGCTATATCAAATTTCTCCCATTGTTCTTGATACAATAGATGAAACAAGATGAGGGGAAAACAGAGGATTTGAGTCTCTCAAATACACTGAGTATTTTTCATTAATGTTTTTAAATTCTTAACTTCACTTATAGCTATGATTAACTTAGATTTGCAAGGGATTCAGAAGAAAATTAGGAAAATCTCTTTGGTAATATAAATTAAGAAAATAATCTCATTTCCAGTAATTTCTTTTTTCCTTGAAAAATATGTCTTAAAGGAAAATGTGTCCTCAAGTAATAATGATTGGGATTTCAAGTCTGCAGAGGTCTCCTGGTGATTGTTCTCATGTCCTGAAAGAAACCGGAAAAACTTGCTAGTGATAAAGTGTGATGTTTACAGTTAGGATTTCCCTTTCTCCAAAGGCCTTTTTTAAGTATTTTTTAATATGGGCCATCAATTCACTGGTTAAGTAATGAGAAAAAGAAATCTTCTAGGCAAGGAATTTTTGTAAAAACTACTTCTTATTCAGCCCTGAAAAATTATTCTGACTCATGTTCTGACATTTCTGAAGTTCTCTTTGATAATTCTCTCCTGGCAGCCCTGGATGCCACAATCACTTTAATTGAGTCGTCCCCCTCACCCACTCACTCCACCCAAGTCCCTCCTTTCCCTTCCTTCAACCTCCTCCCCCATTACTAACAGTAATTCAGCATTTTAAACCTTCAATGATCTGTTAGTAAGATGGTCTAAACACAAAGGAAATTAGTTTCAGTCTACTTCTCCTTAATGGTGCCTCTTTCTGGCTACACAATTTTCTTCTCAAGTTTCATTCTCCTGCTTTCCAACAGCTAATACTCTCATTTTGGATTTTTTTATTTCCCTCATTGGAATATTTGAAAGCAAACCAATTTAGTTAAAAAAAAAAAAAAAAAAAAAAGCAAAACACAAACACCACATACACATACACGGTCATTAACCCAATGTTAATAGATTTTTAAGGGATGCATTTGATTTCCAATATTCTGCCCCATTTGTGCCTATAAATATTCTTCTGCTTGTCAGACCAGATGTGCTCCCCCAGGCAACTCCAGGGGACCTTATCATAGCAGCCCTTATTCACCTTAACCTATTCACATTCAATAAGGAAGGGCTTTCGCCCCTACATAGACATTGGGGGCCCTCGTATAGGCCCACCCAAGCCCCGATGGTCTACTGGAAGGACCCAGAGAATAATGCCTGGAAGGGTCCCTCCCCACTCCTCGCCCAGGGGCGCGGGTTTGCTTGTGTTTTCCCAGATGATGCATCACAGCCAAACTGGATCCCAGGAAGAGCAATCCGACCCGCCACCAGCAGCCACGCGTCTAACGAGACGAGTACGCCGTCGTCTCCGCAACCTGGTGTACCAGATGACAACCTTGCACCTAGACCGGGAGCCCAGTCCGGAGATACCCCCGGAAAGACAAGAAATCATGGAGATTATGCGCCTATACAGACAGGCAAAAGCAAGTCCCCTGCACCTCCATAACCCCCACCCAAGCATTGCTTCCCTTCTAATGATCATGCTTGCCCTCGCCTCTCCCACCCAGGCCAACTCACTACACCAACCTTTTAACTGGACAGTCCATATCATGGGGGGGATAGAGAAGGACCTCCTCTATAATGTTACAGCCGAGGCTCCTTCGTTTACTGCCAGCATTTGTGATTTTGTTCAATTCACAGGTTTAAACAACAATAATTGGTTACGTAATCAATGTCAAGGCGGCCTCGTTTCTGGTTATTACATTTGTCCCTCCACAGGCAAAGGCTGTGCTGACCCCTCGCATTTTTATTGCCCCTCCTGGGGGTGTGAAACGATGGCCTACAGATGGTCTGGAGCTCCCAATAGAGATCAGCACCTCCAAGTGTCATGGACAAAGCCAAATTGGCGCATTATAACCCTTAAGGTTAAAAACCCCGGCGAGGACAATTGGCTTAGTGGCCGCACATATGGCCTCCGCCTCTACATGGAGGGCTATGATTGGGGTGGTCTCTTCTCCATACAAAAGAGACACCCCACCGCCACCAATCCGAGCGGAGTTGGCCCCAACAAAGTCCTTAACCCCCTTAATCCACGGCCCTCCAGCCGCACCTCAGCTGCAAACAGTGCATCGCCAACCCCACCACCCCAACCTTTTCTGCCCCCCTCTCGTTACTCCTCTCCCCTCCTCGGCCTTATCCAAGCGGCCTTCACCTCAGTGAATTCCTCCCACCCCAATCTTACCTCCTCCTGTTGGCTTTGCCTCTCCACCTCCTCCTCCCTGTATGAGCCCATCGCCTCCAACCTCTCCTTTTCAGAAAATACAGAGAATAGCCCCTCGGAATGCAATTGGAATACCTCTGCCGTCCCCCTAACCTTTCATTCAGTTTCCTCCACAGGAAAGTGCATCCGCCCTCGCTCATACAACTCTCCCAACCTCACAGCTTGTGCCAACTACTCATCCCCCGACAGCTCTGCCAAATTTCTTATTTCCCACAACTCCTCCCAATGGCTCTGCTCCTCTACAGGACTTACCCCCTGCCTTAACGTGCGAACCCTCAATACAACTCATGAAACTTGCCTCCTAATTGTCCTTATCCCTAGGGTCCTATACCACAGCGAGGAAGACTTCTTCCTCCGCCTAGAAAGAACTGCAGCTCCTGCCCCTCTGCAAAAGCGAGAGCCCATCACCGCCCTCACGATCGCCTCCCTCCTAGGTCTTGCAGGCGCTGGCACCGGAATCGCTGCGCTAGCCAGTCAAGGCTCCGCCCTAACTCACCTCCGGGCGGCTGTTGACGAGGACATTTGTCACCTACAAAACGCTATTTCCCATCTTAAAAATTCTGTTAACTCCCTCTCTGAGGTCGTGCTCCAAAACCGCCGAGGTCTCGACCTTCTTCTCCTCAAAGAAGGAGGCCTTTGCGCCGCCCTAGGAGAAGAATGCTGTGTATATGCCAATTCCACAGGTCTCGCCGAAAACAGCCTAAAGAAGGTCCGAGAGGGACTAGAACAACGCAGAAGGAACTGTGAAGCCACCAACTATTGGTCCCACATCTTTGCCCCCCTCCTCCCATACCTCCTCCCTCTCATCGGCCCCCTACTAATGATTATTCTAGCTCTCACCCTAGGGCCCTGTGTTATCCGCAGACTTGTCCAACTTGCTAAAAGCCAGGCCAATGCTGTCTTCTCATCATTTGTGCAAGTCCAGTATCAACGACTTGCCTCTACTAAAGAAGCTGGCCCTCCGCAGCGTTACCACCCTCGTCCATCCCGCAAGCAGCGAGGCCCCTCTCGAGCGCCCGGGCGCCACACCAACGCCGGGCTTCAGCCTCTCTGAGCGGCCATCAGTCCTTTTCCCCTCCCCGGCCTCCCCTCTCCCTCATCCCTTGGCGGATCTCTCCTGTAAGCTTCTTCTTCTAATTAGAAAAGAAGGGGGAGGTGCGGGTTGCTGGTGCTGAGTTCCAACTTGGCGGGCCGGGGCCAGGGAACCTGGTCAGCCCCTGGGGGAGGCGATGGGCATGGGCAGTAGCGCCCTCCACAGCCCCCCCCCCAGGGAACCTGGCCAGCCCCTGGGGAGGGTAGTGGGCATGGGCAGTAATATCCTCCACAGCCCCCCGGGCCTGAGAAAGTGGAGCCAGCTACAGGCCCCATCTCCCTCACCCAAAATACAACCGTTAGAGGAAGCTTGCCGGAGAAACCCGCCCCCCTTATCTTGCCCGCACACTCCCCGTTGCCAGTGCAACTCCCGCCCTTTTTTCAAACGACCTCCGCGCCCTCTCAGAACCAATCCTAGCCTTTATCCCCTCAGCATTGCCATGTAACAGCCCCACACCCCTAACACCGACCCCGCCCTCTATGCCACCCTATATAACTTGTGCTGACCCCTGAATAAAGGCTTTTGTTCTATCCCCTCGAGAGGAGAGTGTTTCGCGTTCCTCTCTTGCCGCCCTCCACACCTTGCACGCCTCCGCCGGGGACTCGGCCAAGTCCCCCGCCTCACCTTCGCCTCCGGGAAGAGCTGCCGCCGGTACCCCTTAAGCAACCCTGAGCACAGAGGGTTCCGTGGGTGCCCGCCCCTAGCTGCGACCGCACAGATGATTGAATATTTTTCTTCAAAAAGTATTTTACCATAAAAGTAACCTCATTATCAGCTTAAGAAAGATCAGAGTTTCAATATTTTATACAAGTGTTCTTCTACTTCTGATTTTTCTGCAAAAGATGAGTCTGAGGACTTAATGAAAGAACTAGAGTGGTAAATCAGAATCTGGAAGTGGCAGAATAAAAAGAAAACAGAACTGGCAAGAGGACTTGTGCATTCCCAGGTTTTTCCTCTCTAAATCAAGTTACAGACAGCTGTTATATACAAATATGACCACACAGATTGTTAACAAATTGAAGTACTTCTATACCAGTTGGTTAGCAGCTATTATTTCTGAGTCCCCAAAGTCTATCCCAGATTGCCCCAGCCCCACCCCCAAGACCTCCCCTGCCATATCGCTTCAAACCAGCAACTAAAGGAAGCCTCAGGGGCCTGGCTCCAGTTCTGATGATCAGTGCTTGTCCCAGTGAGCCCCAAAAGTCCAATCTCCCTCCCGGCACTGGCTTCCCCTCGGAATCCTGGAGGGTCAGCTAGTGCTCTGCCTACCCACCCTCCCTAATCTTGGGCAGCTCCAGTGGCCCCACTGGGGACCACCCATGAGACTCACCTGCTAGTCCTCTACGGGTTACTCACATCATCTCCCATCCTGTGCATCTCCCAGGCCAGGGCAAAATCAGACCTCAGGTTACGGGCACCCTGGCACATAAATGCCAGGTTCCTACCTGCAAACCTGTGGCCATCCACCTCTGGCCAGCAGTGCCCTTGTGGGTATTTGTTAATACCCACCCAACTCCCCACCCTTTGCAGAGGTAACAACATTAGTTTCATCAATAAAAATGAGAGCTAAGGGTAGCATAGCTCTGACTCTATGCCAGTGTCCTTTTGAAAAGTATATTCACTCATTTAATTGCTGTAGTTATCATTACCCACCCTACACACTCGCATTTTACAGATGAGAAAACCGAGGTGCAGGAAGGTTATTTTCAACTAAGTTGGTGAATCCAGGATCTGAACTCCCGTAGCCTGGCAATTGAGCTCACATATGTAACAACTGTGCTATACTGCCTTTTATTTAGCAAGAGTAATTAAGTTTGACCCATTAATTAAAAATTGCAGTCTAATAAACAGTTTTTATACCTTCATCATTAATAGAGATACTTAATGTATTTTTAAAAATTTCAGATGTTATAACATTATTATGTTATATAGTTTGTACACACACACACACACACACACACACACACACACACACACACACACATATAATATTATATATCCTGTATGTAATTGCTGTTAGTTCATAAGAAGTTAAGAGAAGATTTATACCAAAAAGGAAAAAAGGTTGCTATAAAGAGAAATTACATATCCTAAGAGACTGCTTGTCTAATGATTATCAATGTAATGTGGAAGTGATCAGGAGAATTTGTTGCATTTCACTATGCAAGTTCATGGCTCAGAGAGGCATCACTGAGCTAGTGATAACCATGGCAAACAAAGGATCCCACCAAAATTAACAAATAATTTGAAAATCAGTAGAGTGCTTTGATAAATGCTTTTCACTATAACATGCATCATTTGATAAACAATTTTACAAGAATGTGGTTTGGTTTGTTTAGATACTGTAAAGGAGCAGAATTCAGAATTATTAGTTTATGTATTGATTTATATTACCGTAGTGATGTTAAATATATTTAATATCAACCCGCATAATGATTGGTTTTATTGCACATGTGTGGGGAAGATTTTGGAAATGATCTTTCAGGAAGTTTTCCAAGAGAATATTTGTAAATCTCTGGTTGTAGCCTATGATTGAAGAAATTTGAGTAACACGTAGGCCCTATCACAGGAGTATCTTCTCAGGGAAAGAGATATAGAGTACGATTTTATATATATTAAAGCTGAAGCCTATTCAATTTTTCTCAAACCCTGTCTGTGCCAGTTTGGATGTATTATGTCCCCTGAAACACCATGTTCTTGGATACAATCTTGTGGGGACAGACGTATTAATGTTGATTAGGTTGGAACCTAATGATTGAGTGTTTCCATGGAGATGTGACTCAATCAATTGTGGGCGAGAACTTTGGATAATTTCCATGGAGGTGTTACCCCACCCATTCAGTGTGGGTCTGAATTAAATTACTGGAGCCATATATAAGAGCTGACAAACAGAAGGAACTCAGATCAGCTAAGAGTGACATTTTAGAGAGCAACTGAGAGTGACATTTTAGAGCTGCAGCTGAGACAGACATTTTGAAGACTGCCACTGGAAGTTGACACAGACATTTTGGAGAATGCTATTTTGAAACGCAACCTGGGAGCAAGCAGGTGCCATTCATGTGCCTTCCCAGCTAAGAGAGGTTTTCCTGATGCCAATGGCCTTTCTCCAGTGAAGGTACCCTGTTGTTGATGCCTTACCTTTGAAACTATTATGGCCTTAAGACTATAACTTTGTAACCAAATAAACCCCCTTTATAAAAGCCAATTCATTTCTGGTATTTTGTAAATGGCAGCATTAGGAAACCAGAACACTGTCTATTAAGGGAGAAGGACAGATTGTACAGAGCTGAAGAAAAAGAGAATTCAGAGAACATTTGTCAGCCATTTATTTGACTCTGTCCTAGGCAGAGTGTTCTAGTTTGCTAATGCTGCCAGAATGCAAAACACCAGAGAAGGATTGGCTTTTATGTAAGGGGGTTGTGCCAGTTTGAATGTATTATTTCCCCCCAAACACCATTATCTTTGATGTAATCTTGTGTGGGCAGACCTATCAGTGTTAATTAGATTGTAATTCTTTGAGTATTTCCATGGAGATGCGCCCCACCCAACTGTGGGTGATGACTCTGATTGGATAATTACCATGGAGGTGTTGGCCCACCCACTGGGTGGGTCTAAATTAAATTACTGGAGCACTATATAAGATCAGACAGAAGGAGCGAGCTTGCTACAGCCAAGAGAGACACTTTGAAGAATGCACAGGAGCTGAGAAGAAGAGCTGCAGATGAGAGACAGTTTGAAGACGACCGTTGAATGCAGACTTCTGCGCTGGAGAAGCTAAGAGAGGAAAAACACCCAAGCAGCAGCTAAGAGTGACATTTTTGAGGAACTGCAGCCTAGGAGGAACATTCTCGGAGAAAGTCATTTTGAAACCAGAACTTCGGAGCAGACACCAGCTGCTTACCTTCCCAGCTAACAGAGGTTTTCCAGACACCATTGGCCATCCTCCAGTGTAGGTACCCAACTGCTGATGTGTTACCTTGGACACTTTATGGCCTTAGGACTGTAGCTGTGTAACCAAATCAACCCCCTTTTATAAAAGCCAATCCATCTCTGGTGTTTTGCATTCCAGCAGCATTAGCAAACTAGAATAGGGGTTTATTAAGTCTGCTTTCAAAGGCCGTCTTCAAACTGCCTCTCATCTGCAGCTACTCACTCAGCTTCTATGCATTACTCAAAGTGTCCCTCTTGGCTGTAGAAAGCTTGCTCCTTCTGTCTGAGCTTATATAGTGCTCCAGTAAACTCATCAAGGCCCACGCTGAATGGGTGGGGCCACACCTCCATGGAAATTATCCAATCAGAGTTATCACCTACAGTTGGGTGGGGTGCATTTCCATGGAAACAACCTAATCCAAACATTCCAACTAAATCCCCACTAATATGTCTGCCCCACAAAATGGCATCAAAGATAATGACATTTTGGGGGACTGTGCCAGTTTGAATGTATTATGTCCCCCAGAAAAAGCCATATTCTTTGATGCAATCTTGTGGGGCAGACATAATAGTGGGGATTACGTTGGAACGTTTGGATTAGGTTGTTTGCATGGAGATGCGCCCCACCCAACTGTAGATGATAACTGATGGGATATTTCCATGGAGGCGTGGCCCCACCCATTCAGGGTGGACCTTGATCAGGGGAGCCATATAAATGAGCTGACTCAGAGAGAAGTAACTCAGTGCAGCTGTGAGTGACGTTTTGCAGAGGAGCAAGCTTGCTAGAGAGGAACGTCCTGGGAGAAAACCATTTTGAAACCAGAACTTTGGAGCCGACGCCAGACACGTGCCTTCCCAGCTAACAGAGGTTTTCTGGATGCCATTGGCCATCCTCCAGTGAAGGTACCCGATTACTGTGTTACCTTGGACATTTTATGGCCTTAAGACTGTAGCTGTGTAACCAAATCAACCCCCTTTTATAAAAGCCAATCCATCTCTGGTGTTTTGCATTCTGCAGCATTAGCAAACTAGAACAGGGACATAATGCATTCAAACCGGCACACAGAATAAGACACTAAATTTGGGGGCAGGGATTCTCAGACCAGCAGAAAGTTTACTTCTTGTAGGAGCCAGACACTTCACCAGAATTTTCCATGTCTCCAATGACCAACTCTTGGAATAGTCCACTTTTCTTTGCTCTGCTTCTCTAGTACCCAGAAATTTTCTTAATAAAATTTGTGTTCTATTCATTATATCCCTTGTATCTAGCACAGGGCTGGGCAGATATTATAGTAGGAATTAAAAAAAATACATGAGAATAACTGAACAAAATAGTAAGTTCTCAAGTGTCTGTTAATTGGAAAGGAGTGTCCTACAACACTGGAAAGAGATACCATATTGACATTCTGGATTATCTGTCACTGCGAGTTGGTTAAAGCCCCAAAGGACTGACCGCCTCCACTGACAACATCAGAACCAGTTTCAGAACCTGCAGAGCTGCGAACACACTCTGGAGAGGATGTCACCAAAGTATTAGGTTGAAAACACAAAATTGCTGTTTCTTTGGGTTAATAAAGGTCAACTGTCAGCAATTTCTAATCATTCAATGTAAAGGCATGTATCTTGTAAAGTTGTATTTGGATGAACCTGAACTCCTTAGCCTATATCTCGTATCCTTTTATTCTAACTGTGACAAAGCAATACTTTCTTAATTTTTTTTTTTGAGAGGGTCCTTTGTGTTGTGAATTTGCTGACTTCTTGTAAGTAGAGAATGAATGACTTTCATTCTGTTTTGCTAAGGAGAGATTGTTCCGTATTATAAGACAGGAGGGCACGTAATTATATTCCACTAATGCCCTAGAGATAGCCCTGAGAACACATTTCCATTATCTCTGGTAATAGGGAACATATCTCACATGAATTATTTAGCGTGCATATGACCAATAACCAAATCTCGTTGTAAGTCTTGATGATTTAGCGATGGAATCAGAATTAAATTCAAATCCACCCGCTAATCAGCTGCAGGTTTCCCCAACTCCCACTCGGTAAATCTTTCCTTTTCTGCTTCTATTTACACATCTGAGGCGCGAGGCGGGACTCCAGGTCTCCTAGCAACCACTGACTGTTTCCTGATTGGCTGGTCTCTTCGCAGCCGCCATTTTCAAACCCCCGGATGATTGTGGCGGCGGTGACTTTCCCCTGACAGGAACTTTTTTCTTTCCAAAAGTTCTTGGGCACAGTGCCCATTCCTCCCGGTCTCCCCGGGCATCCGGCCCACCGCCCCACCCCGCTTTTCCACGCCATGGAGCCAGAGCTGGCGGCTCAGAAGCAGCCCCAGCCGCGGAGGCGAAGCCGTCGGGCCTCGGGGCTCAATACTTCTGGCGCCACCGAGCCTTCCGCCGACACCCAGCCGGGTCAGGACCCGGACAAGAGGTAAATGCCTGGAGGCGGGCCGGGGCGATTTAGGAACCCGGATTTGATTCACCTTCTCACTTCTGGCCCCAAATAGCTATCATCCCAACCCCCCAAGCGCGGGGAGGAGGGGCGGGGGGCCGCGGGGACTGCGAGGGAGTTGTCACCGATCTCGCCTGAGCCCCTTCCCCAAGAGTGCGGAGGACTTAGAAAAGGTGGCAAGGGTGGGGTCCGGAACAGGTTAAGGGCAGGAGTTTTGACTGGTTGCGAAATTTATTAAAAACGATACTTAAAAGAGCCTGGGGTGGGGGGTGGGGAGAAGGGAATTGTCACCGGAGCGGGGACAACTTCTGATAGGCACCAAGCTTTTAGCCCAAAAGCAAGCGTTAAAAATGAAACATTTTGCGGAGACCAGAATGCTTTTTCGAGAGAACGGGCAACGTCGGTGACTAGAGCACAGCTCATGGACTCCTGGGTAAAGAGAGAGAAGATAATGGTCGCTGACATTTTAATTATTAACACGTTTCACATTCTTCCTCGTATATTTATTATGTGAGGCTGGAAAGGGTGGACACTAGATGAGGGTTTCTGAAGGCTGCGTCTGGAAAAGGAGTGGTGGCAAAAGTACCGAATACGCTGCTTTCTCATCATAATAGTGAAGTGGGTGGGTTCAAATTACTGGTTGTGTAAACTTTATCAAGTTCCTTAACCTCTCTAAGCCTATATCCTTATCTGTAAAACGGAGATTATAATAGTATCCACTTACTTGTGAAATTCAGTGCTTAGCCTAGTGCCTGCTGTGCTCATTAAATGTTAAATGTTATTTGTCAGCTTTTATCTATAAGAATAATAATTCCAAGTCTTGCACCATGTTTTCAAAAGTCGCTGTGGTCCCTAACAGTATTGTTTTAGATAAAGTGTCTTATATAATTTACATTCCAGTCATGCTTTGGTATGCTGATCTCTTTCTGAGGGAAAACACCTTACTCTCATGAACAAGGCATTTATAAACCTCTCTAAATTACTGTGCAGAGAGCTAGATTTTTTCATTAGATAACTGACTTTTATTTAGTTTGAAGTTTAAGATAACCTTTATCTGAATATATCATTTTGAAACTTTCTATGTACAGATTCCAGTCTATGTTTAGGAGACAGTGAGACAGCAAAGTGAAAGAAGTCATCTCTGAGACTGAGAAATAGAAAAACCAGGAAAGACTAGTTAAGGGAGAAGGGGAATAGAATTTCAAAAAGATCAAATGGAGGCAGTGTTAAATTCAACTACACTGATTCAGTAATATTTGTTGAGCACCTGCCCTGTGCCAGACATTGTTGTGATACTGGGCATTCTGGTGAACAAAACGGTTAAGTCCCTACTCTCTTGAAACTTAAATTCAGGATCTAGAAGAAAGACAATAATCAAATATACAACATATCAGTTGGTGATGCTGTGAAGAGAATTAAAGCATGGTAAGGGGCACAGAGATGGGGAGAGGAGAGGAAGTTAGTGTTGTTATTTTAAAACGATAATAAGGAAATGGTTCACTGATGATACTGGTAACATTTGAACAAAGACTTGAAGGAAGTAAGGAATTAAGCTTGCTTGAATTTTGGGGAAAGAGCGTTCCAGGCAGAGAAGGGCAGCATGTTCAAAGGCTTTGAAATGGAATCCTATGTCGTGTGTAAGGAATGGCAAGTCAAAGTGACTGGAGTGGAGTGAAGAAGGGGGAGATGAGTCAGAGATGGCTGGGGCCAGATCATGTATCTGATAGACTACTGTAAGGACTTTAAATTTGACTTAGTGATTTGGGAGATAAGAGGAAATAATGTGATCCATGTTTTAAAAGGATCACTCTAGCTGTTATGTGGCAAGGATGGAAGCAGGGAGACCAATTAGGAGGCTATTGCAGTTGAGATATCATGAGAGTGGTGGAGGTGGTGAAAAATATTCATACTTAGGGTATATTTTGAAGGTAAGGCTGATAGGAAATGTTGATAGATTAAATGTGGAGTTTAGAGAAAAGAAGGAGTGAAGAACGACTCCAAAGTTTGGGGCCTGAGAACTAGAAGAATGAATTGCCCTGTTCTCAGAAAGGGAAGACTAGGGGAGAAGCTTGCTTTTGGGTATGTTAAAGTATGATACTCCTATCAAAGAGTTCATCACAACAAGTTTTTTGACCTTATTGGAATATAACATTTGCGTATAAGAATACATGAAAGAGTATATGAGTCCAATGAAATTTCACAAAGAAAACACACCTGGGAAAATAGATATAAATTTGGGAGTTATCAGCAAATTGATAGACTTGAAATCATGGTACTGGATGAAGGCAGCTAGATAGTAAAATTTTAAAAGTTTGAGAACTAAACCCTGAGGCACTCTGAACATTTAAAGGTCAGGGTAATGAGGAGGCTTAGAAGGAGGTAGGAAGAGGGCCAGATGAAGAAAAAGTTTCAAGAAAAAGGAGATAACATATGTAAGCTTTGTCAGATATTACTGATAGGTCAGGTAAAATAATGAATGGAAGGTTTGTTTGATGAGGAATAAAATGACTGTTACATTTGGTGATAAGAGCATATTGATCTTCGATAGTTTCTGTAGATTAAATAGAATAAACAGTGTTTTGCAGTGGATTGAGAAGAGAATGTGGTGTGATTTATTTAGGAAATATGTAAGTGCCATATCCCAGGAAATATGGAGATGGAAAATATTGTCCTTACTCTTTAAGAGCTTATAATCTAGTAGAGGAGAAATTTAAGTTAATAATTATATATGTGTATGATAAAGGTTACTTCAGAGGTATAAACAGGATGCCACAAATGCAGATAATAAGAGCACTTATTCCTGACTGAAGAGGGCAGGAGATGATTCCCTGTGGTAATTTCTAAGTCTTGGACCAAATCAGAGAACAGGGGTTGGAGTTAATGGGTTGATTTCAGATAGGGGAGAAGCATGTAAAAAGGCCCTGAAGCAAATGAGCCACATGAGTTTGGGTACCACAACTAGTTCACTATGGCGAGATACCACGTGTAGGGTAATGGACTGAGATAGAGAGAGGGAGGAGGTAGTAATGAGAGATTATGCTAAAGAAGTAATCTTCATGAAGGGGCCTTAGGTGCCATGACAGAGAGCTTGAGTTTCGTCTTCAAGATCATGTGGAGATGCTAAAAGACTTTTCCACCCTACATTGATATTTATTCTATTCTATTTATTTATTTTTTATGGGATTTAAAATGAAGAGAATTTATTATTGTATGGTGAGAAAGGCCTTCCCAGACAGGACTCCAGATTTAGAAATCATAATGAAAACAAGATAGATTTCATGACACAAATTTCTTAAAACTCCTACATGACAGAAGACATGATAATAAATGACAAATGACAGGAAGAAAATATGTGCAATATACATAACAAAGGACTAATTTCTCTACTGAAAGACTTTAAACAAGCCAATGACATGAACAGATTTGCATTTTATAAGGTCACTCTGTCATCAGAAAAGAAGATAACATTTTAGGGTTGTGGCACTCTTTGTGAATCTTAAGAAAGCTATTCCAGAGAACAGTCATCACATAAAATTTCAGGAAATTCATGGTGCCCTAGAGCCCAACTATGGATACCAAATAAAAAGTCCCAAGTGCAGATGATGGACTGGTGGGAAGTAAGTCTGTAGTAGTCTAGATGAAAAAAATGGACAGTACACGCTGAGTTTCACTGCAGTAGTAAGGAAAGAAAGAATAATAGAGAAAGGGGACACAAGTTTGTGGGATAGACTCTTAAGGGAGCAGTGAAAGGGGCAGGAGAGAAAGGAGATGATTAAACAATTTAAGAAGGCAGAAAAAGATGGAATCCAAATCCAAGAGAGAGTTTAGCTTGGCAAGCAGCTATGAATGGTATAGTTACAGATATATTTGGGGAATGGGTAAAGAGGAATTCAAGGGCTTTCCTACCGGATTTCTATTTTTGCGTGAAGTTGGACACAATGTTTGCTAAGAAAAAGATGTTTGCAGCATGAGGAAGAGCGATAAAGTTGAGCAGAGCCCTGGGTGGAAAATAAGGAATGAAGTAACTAATCTATATTCCATTTTCCAAAAAGGATATCTGACCATCGATAAGATTATATAAAATATGACAAAATAGTATTAACTAATAATGGAGCAAGAAACAACTCTTTAAGCATGACATCAGATCCAGAAATAATAAAGAAAAAGATGAATGTATATGAGTTTGTAAATATTAAAGCCTTTTGTATGGCAAAATTCACTATAAACTAATTTGAAAGACAAAAAAATAACTACAATATGGGATATGGAAAAATACCACACAAGAAAACTAGTTATCACTGTTTGTTTGTTGCTTTTAACAGTTTATTGAGATATTGTTCATATGCCACTTGAACCTTTCAGTAGTTTTTTATGTATTCACAGATCTGGACAACCATCACCACATCAATATTAGAGCATTTACATCTCCTCAAAAAGAAACCTGGTACCCTATAGCTATTACCCAGCCCCTTATCTGCTGCTCAGTTATTTAGATCTTCTTTAATTTCTTTCAACAATGTTTTATAGTTTTCAGAGGCTAGGTTTTGCACTTCTTTGGCTAGATTTATTCCTAAGAATTTTATTCTCTTTGGTGCTATTGTAAATGGAATTATTCTCTTAATTTCATTTTCAGATTGTTCAATGTAAGTTTATAGAAATACGACTGATTTTTGTATATCGGTCCTACATCCTGCCACCTTGCTGAACTCATTTATAAGTTCTAATAGTTTTTAGTGGATTCCTAAGGATTTTCTATAAACAAGATCTTGTAATCTGCGAATTGAGATAGTTTTACTTCTTTTCCAATCTTAATATATTTTATTTCTTTCTCTTGTCTATTTGCCCTGACCAGAGCCTCCAGCACAAAGTTGAATAGAAATGGTAAGAGCAGACATCATTATCTTTTTCCCTATCTTAGGGGTAAAGCATCCAGTCTTTTACCATTAAGTTTGGTGTTACCTGTGGGTTTTTCATAGATGCCCTTTACCAGGTTGAGGAAGTTCCCTTCTATTCCTAGATTGTTGATTGTTTTTATCACAGAAGGGTGTTAGATTTTATCAAATGCTTTTTCTTTATCTATTGCAATGATGATGTGGAGTTTTTTCCCTTAATTCTATCCATATGGTATATTATGTTAATTGGTTTATGGATCTTAAACCAATCTTGCATCCCTGGATAAATACTAGTTGACGATAGTGTATAATCCTTTTTATATATTGCTGGATTCAATTGGCCAGAATTTTGTTGAGGATTTTTGCATCTATATGCATCCGAGTCTATAGTTTTCTTTTCTTGTGGTATCTTTGTCTGGTTATGGTATCAGGGTAACACTGGCATCATAAATGAGTTGGGAAGTGTCACCCCTCTTCTATTTTTTTTGGAAGAGTTTGTGAAGATTTAGTATTATTTCACCTTCATTTTTGAAAGATTGCTGGGTATAGGATTCTTGGTTAATGTTATTTTTTTCTTTGAGCATTCTGAATATGTTATTCCACTGTTAAGATTTCTGTTATAATAGATTTATTATGAAGAATTGGCTCAAGTGACCCTGGGGGTTGGTAAGTCTGAACTCTGTAGGGTACACTGCCATGTTGAAGTTCTTAGTCCGAATTCGCCAGAGGCAGTTGGCTGACCAGAAATTTTAGCAAGAGCCAATGTTGAAGTTGAGGCAGAAATTCTTGTAACCTATGAAACTCTCAGTTGTGGCTTTTAAGACCTCCAAGTGATTGGATGAGGAGATTACCTACATTGCTGAGGGCAGTCTCCTGTGTTGATTGTAGATGCAATCAACTGTTTCTAAGAAGTCCCACCTATAAAATACTTCACGGTAACAGGTAGGCCAGTGTTTAACCAAACAAATGGAAACCATAGCTGAGACATAACCTTGACACATTAGATTTCAATAATTTTGGGAAGTTTTCAGCCAATATTTCTTCAAACAATTGTTTGTTCCTTTTCTCTTCTGGCACTCTGTATTATGTATATGTTGGTGTGCTCAGTGGTGTCCTACATTTCTCTAAGGCTTTCTTCATTTTTCTGAATTCTTTTTCTCTTTGTCTTTCAGCTTGCTTAATTTCTACCATTTTATCTTCAAGATTGCTTATTCTTTCTTCTGCCAGTTCAAATCTACTGGTGAGCCTCTCTAGTGCATTTTTTTTCAGTTATTGTACTTTTTTGTACTTTTCAAGTCCAGAAATTCCATTTGGTTCTCATAATTTCTCCATGTATTGGTGTACTTTATTTGATACAGCATTGTCTTCCTACCTTCCTTTACTTCTTTAATTAGGTTTCCTTTAGTTCTGTGAACATGTGAATAATGGCTATTTTGAAGTCTTTTTCTGATAAGCGCAACATCTGGTCACTCACAGACAGTTTCTTATTGCCTGCTTTATTTTTTCTGGTGTATGGCTTATAATATCCTGATTCTTTGCATGACTGTAATTGTTTTTGGTTTTGTTTTTGTTTTTTTGAAACTGGACATTTTGGAAACTAGCAACTCTGGGTACTACATCTTTCCTCCTCCCCCACCTCACCACCCCCCATGGGGCATGTTACAGTGACATCTCCCTCCCATCCCCCACCCCCCATCTCCCATGGACTGACTGTTAAGCTTCTGATGTTGCTCCTCAGGAAGACACAGCTTTGGGTGTGCCCATGGTCACTCTGGGATGACACTGGTTTTGGTAGGGCTCTTTTTCTCTCTCCCTGACCACATCCAGCTGTTAAGCTCCATTAATTGTGGCTGAGGGCTCAAACTTCTCAACAATGCCCTGTAGCATGAATTATTCTACAAAATAGTCCATTCAATTTGTGGCTTCTTTGAAGGAATAGTTTCTGAGGTCAGTGTTTGTTATTTGTTTTTATTTGTTTCAACCCGGGGAGGGTTCCTCTCAGCAGACTTATTTCCTGGTTCTCTCCTGAAAACTAGGTGGCCTACAGTTCAGCCTGTAATTTGAATCTCCTCCCAAGTGCCTTTCACGACTCCATGCTCCACTGAAAATTAAGTCATTCCTTTGGTAAAAGATTGAGAGCCATCCATTTTAAAACCTGTTTCTACCTGCAGGCAGAATCTCTGAGCCAGGGATCTGGAGCTGGGAACAATGGAAAGCTTCTGGAGCTGGGAACAATGGAAAGCTTCTCTCTGAGTGACACCCCTTCTGTAGGAGCTGAGTGCTCGGTGGATATAGGAGGGTGGCCAGAGGGGCTCTTAGCTTGCCTCTCTTGGTGTGGAATCTCCACCTCATAAACCTGGGCAAGAATGACCAGGCCCAGGTAAAGCCTCCCATCCTTCCATGAGTTGAGGCTGGGTGGGAGAAGAGAGCCCCCACTTCTCAACTGCAGTCATCCAGGACTTAGCCTCAGCAACATGTCATTGGGAGTGGGGTGAGAAGCACTGACATCCTCCTCCTAGGAAGAAAGCCCTTTGACTGGGAGCTGGAGGGAGATGGAGCCCTGTGTTCTTGGCTCCATCAGTCTGGAGTGGCATCTCCTGTCTCCCTGTGTTAGGAGCAAGTAGGAGCTGACTTTCTTTTTTTACCAAGTTTTTGTAAATTTTCTTTGAACAGATGTTTTCTCATTTGCTGTTTGTCTTTAGGACCATTTTCTCACGAGTTTCAATGGGGAGCAGGAGAGCAGAGCTCCTTACTCTGTCATGCTTAAAGCTGATCCATTATCTTTTTTTAAAAACAGCTTTATTGAGATATAATTTACATACTGTAGAATTCACCCACTTAAAGTATGCAATTCAGTGAATTTTAGTATACTTACAAATTTGTGCAACCATCATCAGAATTTAATTTTACAACATTTTTATCACCCCTAAAAGAAACCACAGACCTATCAGCAGCCAGTACTAGGCCATCACTAATCTCCTTTCTGTCTCTGGATTTGCCTGTTCCGAACAGCATCATTGTCTTTAAATGTAATTTAGATATATTGATTTATTTTAAAAAAATCATCAATAGAAAGAAAAGGACAAAGAACACAGGTAGGTCACAAAAGAAGGAATATATGCAGCCTAAACACATATGGAAAAATATTGGAGTTCACTAGTGATCAAAGAAATACAAATTAAAGCAAACACGGATGGTTTTTGTTGTTTTTGTTTATCTGATTGGCAACTGTGCAGGTTTCTCTACGGTAACTGTTCTCAAAAATTTTGGCCTCCACACCCTTTACAACTCTTAAAAATTATTAAGAACCCTAAAAAGTTTTTCTTTATGTGGTTATATTTATCGTATTAGAAATTAAAACTGATAGTTTTAAAAAATATTTATTTATTTTAAAACAACAAGCCCATTACATGTTAGCATAAATAACATATTTTTTGAAACATAATTATTTTCCCAAACCAAATAACTAGTGAGAAGAGTGGCATTGTTTTACACATTTCACAAATCTCTTAGTATCTGGCTTAATAAAAGAGAATTGGATTCTTATGTAATTAGCTTCTGTATTTAATATGTTGCAATATGTTGTTTTGGTTAAAGTACATAAAGAAAATACGATTTTACATAGATTTGTAGTTCAAAAAGGTAGGAGCACTTTAATAGCCTTTTCCAATAATTGTGGATATTCTTCATTGGTACTACTCCAGAACTCAACAAGTGATAGTTTCTTAAAAGTTGGTTGTACTGTAGAATCTTGAAATTGTATCAGTGAACTTTTTTTTTACTCTGTTTCATTAAAATCCATTTTCCATCACCCCTGTGTTACTCAGGGTTCTCCAAGGAAACAGAACCAACAAGATATTTTAAATAATGTAAATATGAGATTTATTATGGGGACTGGCTCACATGTCTGTGGGTATTGGCAAGTCTGAATTCCTTAGGGCAGGCCACAGGCTGTGAACTCTGATGCAGGTTTTCAGTGAATTAACCATGAGAAGCTAACTGGCTGACGTAATCATAACTTCTGAACTGCTGAAATAAGTTCTCCTTTTAAAGCCTTCAACTGGATTGGACGAGGCATCTCTCGTTGTTAATCACCTTTGTTGATTGTAGATGTAATCAGCCATAGTTACAGTCAACTTACTGATGATTTAAATCCACAAAATAACCTCATAATCACAACAAGGCCAGTGCTTGCTTGATGAAACATCTGGACACCGTAACCTAGCCGAGTTGATGCATGAACTCCTTGTTGACACTTGGCACCCATAACATCTCCTTAAACTGTGCAGTCATATTTTCATCTGACATAGTTCACCTATCTGGTATAACTGGAAGTGCACTATTTCCCCAGAAGAGGGTGCAAGTCATTGGGTAATAGTCACTGTTCTGGTTTGCTAATGCTGCCATATGCAAAATGCCAGAAATGGATTGCCTTTTATAAAAGAGGTTATTTGGTTACAAAGTTACAGTCTTAAGTCCATAAAGTGTCCAAGATAAGGCCTCAACAATAGTGTTCTTTCACTGAAGGATGGGCATTGGCATCCGGAAAACCTGTTAGCTGGGAAGGCACATAGCAGGTGTCTGCTTGCTCCCAGGTTGCATTTCAAAATGGCATTCTCCAAACTATCAGCTTTCAATGGCCATCTTCATAATGTCTCACTAAGCTGCTCTCCAAAATGTCACTCACAGTGGTTCTCTGGTCCTTCTGTCTGTGAACTCCTTTATATGACTCCGGTGATCCAATTAACACCCACTCTGAATGGGTGAGGTAACCTCCATGGAAATTATCCCGTCACAGTTGATTGAGTCACATCTCCATGGAAACACTCAATCAAAGAATTCCAGTCTAATCAACACTAATACATCTACCCCCACAAGATTGCTTCAAAGATAATAGCGTTTTGGGGGACATAATACATCTAAACTGGCACAGTCATTCTTAAACTTGACATCCTGTAATTTAAATACTATGACATGAAGTTAATATAGCTTATGTTATATGGTAAGGGGATGCGATAGGGAAGAAAACAAAGATATTTGCTTTATGCATATATGTAAACATTCATAGCAAAACAAGGAAGAAATATTCATAACCATTATAGTCCTCATATTTTTTAACTGGTCATGAGTTTGTGGCTTATATCTGTAACTACTTTCTGTGGTCCATTCCATATTCCTTTTACCCTCAACAAGCATCTCAGCTGGTCTGGTTCTTTGCCTGGTAGGGTGACCCAAACTTTCATTCTTGAAGTTGCTGGGACATTGCTGCTGGCAGATTGGGCACTGAGCAGTGGCCATAGTCAGTTTGGTCTTAGTGAGTAGAAGTCCATGTAGTTTAACCAGGTATAACCTCCATCCCTACCAACATGGCCACTTTGTTCCTGAGCCCCAGGCTGGGGAAAGGGGCCAACTGGTATCTACTGAACAGGTCATCCTATTAACTTGATAATTAAAATCCTCCTCTGCTGAAGTCAACCCTCTGGTGAGCATTCACATGAGACATAAATATCTTCATGTTTTTTGCCCACTCAGAATGGTCTATCCACATACCTCTCCCCCAGACCTCTTTATCACCAATTTTCTAATTATGTCCCTTCCAAGTCTCTGACCATCCAGCCAAACTATGAATCAATCCATGAATCAATATGCAAGGACATCTCTGGCCATTTCTCCTTCCCAAGTTCTGCTAACTGGGAGGATTTCCCTTCACCCATTGTCCTTCAGGGATATCTCAGAAAACGGCTGTAGTGCTGTAGCTGTCCACTTTGGAGTGGTACCTGTATATCATGCAAAGTCTGTAAACTGTGCCTGAGCTTTCTCTTCCTCAGTCAGCGGATTATAGGGAATTCCCCCACAAGGCCATAGTGGCAAGCTGGGAAAGAGAAGGTAATGTAACAGGAGTGGGGCTATGGGGGAAGGTGGTTGTTGGTTTCTGGATATTCAGCTATGTTCAGGCAAGAGATGTTCTAAGATTTGTGTGTTGGAACTCTCAGATGCAGGTGAGAAAACTCCAGTGTGATAGCGGATATAAGTCTATGTGATTGTAAGATCCTCCAGAATCTTTATGAAGTGGGAAAAGGACAATTTCTTAATAGCAAAGGTGCTGAGTAGTCAGAACAGTAACAGATGCTTACTATATCAGATTTTTGTACCAAATAAGTGAATTGCTTCTGTAATAATTTTCATTTTTTTTTTTGCTTACTTTGCAAAGAAATTGAGAATTAGAGTTCAGCACCCCAAATATCAACAAATATTTACTATAAAGGATAGATTATGTTTTTCTTTCTGCATTCATAGTGCCCTTGGTGTTTATAGACTAATATTTTTAAATTTAACTATTTGTGAGTTACACATAGTTCGTAATTTGGCATTTATTTGAGCTTCATTGCTGGTGTGTGGAGCAACTTCCTTGGTCCAGCAGCTATATATGAATGCTGCTACATTCTTTTCTTGAGTTCACATGGGAAGTAGTTCTTAATGGATCTGAGGCATCCCTTACAAATTTGTCCTATTTTAGGTGTTTCTGTCTACATCAAGACTTACTGCATGCTAATGTCAGTGACCTACTTTGCTATTTTCCTATTGTTAATCCTTCTGTTACACACTTGATTTTTAAAAATATTACTTTGCTTACTCATTCCATTTGGTTTTCATTGTAAACCCCTAAATTTCTACTTTATAAGTGAGTTCACATATTTCTATTTCTGTGGTTTGTTTTCCTTTTTCTGTTTGGAAGAGTTACCTCATTTACATTGTTTACAATGACATATGCTTGTCATGTAGTAGGCACTCAATAAACGGTAGCTAATTATTGTCCTTTTTAAAAATTACTATTAAGCTTCATCCCATTCTACCTATGATCATTATCATGAAAACACCTGGAAGGTAAATTCCATTTTTAAGAATGTACAATTTTTTCCTGTTGGTTATAATAATGTTGTTTGGTACATTTTATGAAGATATTCATTGAGCTACCTTTCTGCCATTTATAATTGTAATTCAGCTTTTAGTTATCAAGCAGGATGGAGGATGGCAGTTACATAAAACAAAATCTCTGAAAATGTAAATTGGCTTAAGAATGAATTAACAGAAAATAGGCAAGATGGCAGAGTGGTGAGGTGTGGAATCTAGTTACTCCTCTAGGGCAGCTGGTAAATAGCCAGGAACTGTATGGAATAGCTGCTTCAGGGACTTCTGTGACCATTCATGCATCGTACACCAATGTGGAATGGGGGAATGGCTGAGATTGCAGCAAAAAACCTTAAGTTTCCCTCGCCAGGGGGCTGGTGCCCCTTCCCCCCAGGCACGCCAGATGGTCTTGAAACTGGTTCCGAGGGAAAAAGATACCATCTGTGCTAGGAGCAAGGAGGGGGGCTCAACTCTGCACCAGTTGCAGAATTAATTAACAAATTTGGACTGCTGAATAAAAGCTCCAAGCACAGATAAACCAGGAACGGGCACCAAAGGAGCTGGGAGAAATCAGTCCGGCAGAGAGGAGGTGGGGCTGACAACAACGACAACAAAAAAACAGAGACTTCTGGAGTTGGAGGTGTTCAGAATACTGGAAAAGGACTGGTCTCCAAGAAGAAGGGGCACATAGAGATGGTTTAACAAATTGGGCTCTGGCTTCCAAACCCAGGGAACTGAGGTCCTGCTCTGAAAGGGATTTTTTTTTTTTTGCTTTCTTGCTCTCTCACTTTTTATCTTTTTACTTTTCAATAGCCCATCAGAACTCCTGCTTCACCACAGCCCCGGGCAAGGGCAGAATTAAGAATGAAAGTTGTCAGAGTAACTATTCAGGTGAAAGAGATAAGACCCTAAAGGGCTTATCTTTAAATAGCCCATACCTGGCTTGAGAAAACTTGGGGGCTGGGGAAAAGGTTTTCTTTCTTTTTTTTTTTCTTTTTTCTTTCTTTTTTTTTGAATTAACTATTCTAAGTAGGTCATTATAGAAAGCCTCAGATATTTGCAATTGGCCCCTGGATCCAAGCAAAGTCGGAGCTGAGGTAGGTTTGAGAGACAAAGCAATGAGTCTAGTGAGGGAGACAATTCCCTAAAGGGCATAACTTCCCCAAGACAAGGGGGGCAGGGCCCAGCTCAAGTGGTGACCATCCATCAGAGAACTCAGACCCAGGGGCTGGAAAACAGAAACCAGCTTGAGTCAGCCATGCCTCAGGCATGGACAGGGTCTGTGGAGAATTAAACACACCTGTGGCACCTCTTTACACTGGTGGGGAGCTGCAGGCTGACAAGCGCCACCTGCTAGACAGGATAGGAAAAGCATAGAGCCTAGAGGCTTCATAGGAGGGTCAGACAACCTGCAGAGTTTCATTCTCAGGGAAACTTCATACTCTATTCCTGAGACCTGGGACCCTCTGGACTGGGAAAATCTGATTGGGATCGATCATATCTGGGGATTCCCTCTCACAAAAAGGTTGCATAGAGGGAGGGCAAGAACCAGAAAAACAAGAAGTGAAAAATTCTGATCAGCTAAACAGAAGCTAGGTTAGAGGTCTAGAATAAGTTGAACTGCTTGCAAAAGAACAGATAGAGAACAAAGACAACCAACAAGAAAACCATAAGTAAAAGAGGGAAAACAAGCTAGAGAATAAACTAATCAAGAAAATCAGATGCCTAGACAGCTAAAAATAACAAGCCATACTAGGAAACACAAAAATATGAACCAGCCTGAGGAACAAAAAACACTTCACCTGAGGTACAAGAATTGAAACAATAATCAAATCTCCTAAATCAATTAAAAAATCAAATCAGTGAACTGAGGGAAGATATGGCGAGAGAGATGAAAGATGTAGAGAAGAAATTGGGCGAACATAAGGAGGAACTTGAAAGTTTGAAAAAACAAATGGCAGAACTTATGAGAATGAAAGACACAATAGAAGAGATGAGAAATACAATGGAGACTTAAAACACCAGATTTGAAGAAGCAGAAGAAAAGATAAGTGAGCTAGAAGAAAGGGTATCTGAAATCCTACACACAAAGGAACAGATGGGGAAAAAATGGAAAAATATGACCAGGGTCTTAGGGAACTGAATGACAACATGAAGCGCATGGAAATACATGTTGTATGTGTGCCAGAAGGAGAAGAGAAGGTGTTCTGGTTTGCTAATGCTGCTGGAATGCACAATACCAGAAATGGATTGATTTTTGTAAAGGGGGTGTGCCGGTTTGAATGTATTATGTCCCCTCACACGCCATTATCTTTGATGTAATCTTGTGTGGGCAGATGTATCAGTGTTGATTAGATTGTAATTTTTTGATTGAGTGTTTCCATGGAAATGTGACCCACCCAACTATAGGTGATAACTCTGATTGGATAGTTTCTGTGGAGTTGTGGCCCTGCCCATTCAGGGTTGGTCTTGACTGATTTACTGGAATACTTTAAAAAGAGCCACACAGGCCCAGAGCTTGCTTCAGCCAAGAGGGACACTTCGAAGAATGCATGGAAACTGAGAGAGTAGCTGCAGATGAGCGACAATTTGAAGACAACTATTGAAAGCAGACTCTTGCTCCAGAGAAGCTAAGAGAGGACGCTCCAAGAGCACCTGAGAGTGACATTTTGAAGAGGAGCTGTGGCCTAGAGAGGAACATCCTGGGAGAAAGCCATTTTGAACCCAGAACTTTGGAGCAGACGCCAGCCACGTGCCTTTCCGGCTAACAGAGGTTTTTCCGGATGCCACTGGCCATCCTCCAGTGAAAGTACCTGATTATTGATGCATCACCTTGGACACTTTATGGCCTTAAGACTGTAACTGTGTATACAAATAAACCCCTTTATAAAAGCCAATCCATTTCTGGTGTTTTGCATTCTAGCTGCATTAGCAAACTAGAACAGGGGGTTTATTTGGCTACAGAGTTGCAGTCTGAAGGCCATAAAAATGTCCAAATTGAGGCACCAGCACAAGTATACCTTCACTGAAGAAAGGCATTGGCGTCTGGAAAACCTCTGTTAGCTGGGAAGGCAAGTGGCTGGTGTCTGCTGATCCCAGGTTGTGTTCCAGCTCCTCTCTCAGCTCCTGTGCATTTTTTGGTTCTTTCTCCTAGGACATTTCTCTCTAAGTGCCTGGGGGTCCTGTGTTAACATATCATGGGGCAAACTCTGGGCTTCAGCTCTAAGCTAAATGTCCTTCTGTCTGCATTGCCAAGCGTGTCTAAGCATCAGCGTCTGGAAAAGTCTGCTTTCAACAGGTGTCTCCAAAATGTCTCTCTCAGCTGCTCTGAGGTCCTTCTGTTTGTCATCTCTTCTATAGGACTCCAGTGATTAAATCAAGACCCTCCCTCAATAGGCAGGGTCCCTATCTCTATGGAAATAATTTAATCATATGTTTCACACACAGTTGATTGAGTCACATCTCCATGGAAACATTCAACCAAAGGATTCCAACCTAATCAACACTAATACCTCTGTCCCCCCAAGATTGCATTAAATAATATGGCTTTTGGTGGGACATAATATATCTAAACTAGCACAGAAGGGAAAAAGGGCAGGAAGAATAATAGAAGAAATAATCACTGAAAATTTCCCATATCCAATGAAAGATATAAAATTACAAATTCAAGAAGCGCAGCATGCCCCAAACAGAATAGATCCCAATAGACCTACTCCAAGACACTTACTGATTAGATTGTCCAATGTCAAAGACAAAGAGAGATTTCTGAAAGCAGCAAGAAGAAAGCGATCCATCACATACAAGGGAAGCTCAATAAGACTATATACAGATTTCTCCATAGAAACCATGGAGGCAAGAAGGCAGTGGTATGGTATATTTAAGATGTTAAAGAGAAAAACTGCCAACAAAGAATTCTATATCCAGCAAAACTGTCTTTCAAAAATGAGGGAGAGGTGTCTGCAGTTTGTTGGCAGCTTGGCTTGTTGGGCCCTGATGTCGGATGCCTGGGAAGAGATTAGGCAGTTGGCTGCTGACTTTCAGTGGGCGTAGTTCACCAAGGCCACACAGAGGTTGAGTAAACATTGTTGATCTACAACAGGTAATTAATGTGGACCTGACTCGTATTGAAAATAGAATTGGCGACATTATTAAATCAGAAAAGCATGTTCAGTTAGTGTTGGGACAACTGATAGATGAGAACTATTTGGATTGCTTAGCAGAAGAGGTAAATAAGAAAGTGGTCGGGTAACCATATCAGAACTGTGTAAAACTTATCATCTTCCTGGAAACTTTCTGACACAGGCACTAACTCAGAGACTAGGTAGCATTCTCAATGGACACATTGATCTTGATAATAGAGGAGTAATTTTTACTGAAGCTTTTGTAGTTCGACCTAAAGCACACATCCGTGGACTGTTCAGTGCTATTACCCGGCCTACAGCAGTAAAGTCTTTGATTTCAAAATATGGATTTCAGGAGCAGCTTCTTTACTCTGTGCTTGGGGAACTTGTAAATAGTGGATGCTTATGAGGCGTCATGGTTGGTGGGAGACGGGATCAGGCAGTGTTTGTCCCTAACATCTACTTAAAGACACAGAGTACTTGAGTGGTGTTCTAGTTTGCTAATGCTGCCGGAATGCAAAACACCAGAAATGGATTGGCTTTTATAAAAGGGGGTTTATTTGGTTACAAAGTTACAGTCTTAAGGCCATAAAGTGTCCATCAACAAAGGATACCTTCGCTGAAGGATGGCCAGTGGTGTCCGGAAAATCTCTGTTAGCTGGGAAGGCACCTGGCTGGCGTCTGCTCCAAAGTTCTGGTTTCACAATGGCTTTCTCCCAGGACGTTCCTCTCTAGGCTGCAGTTCCTCAAAAATGTCACTCTTAGTCACTCTTGGGATGTTTGTTCTCTCTTAGCTTCTCTGGAGCAAGAGTCTGCTTTCAATAGCCATCTTCAAACTGTCTCTCATCTACAGCTACTCTCTCAGCTTCTGTGCATTCTTCAAAGTGTCCGTCTTGGCTGTAGCTCCTCTTCAAAATGTCACTCTCAGCTGCACTGAGTTCCTTCTGTTTGTCAGCTCATTTATATGGCTCCAGTGATTTAATTTAGACCCACCCTGGATGGGTGGGGTAACACCTCCATGGAAATTATCCAATCAGAGTCATCACCCACAGTTGGGTGGGGAGCATCTCCACAGAAACACTCAAAGAATTACAATCTAATCAACACTGATATGTCTGCCCACACAAGATTCCATCAAAGATAATGGCGTCTTGGGGGACATAATACATTCAAACCGGCACAGGTGGATTCCCTTTTCAGGCAGAATGGCTATCTGGGATTCAATGCTTTGTCTAGGCTTGGAATCCCAGATGCTGTTAGCTACACAAAGAAAAGATATAAGACTATACAATTCTTGTTTTTGAAAGCAGCTTTTGTTGGTCAAGGACTTGTGGATCAAGTGGAAGCATCAGTAGAGGAAGCTATCAGCTCTGGAACATGGGTTGATACTGCACCTCTGCTTCCCAGTTCTTTATCAGTTGAAGATGTTGCGACATTGCTGCAACAAGTGATGAGTATTCAGCAAACGGTCTTCAGCCGTAGTCTTTAGTGACACTGTTGTAGTCAGTGAAAAATTTATAAATGACTGTATAGAACTGTTCAATGAACTGATGCATCAAAAACCTGAAAAGGAAATGAAAAATAATCCTGTTCATTTAATCACTGAAGAAGATCTGAAACAAGTCTCCATTTTAGAAAGTGTTACACAAGTAAAAAGGATGAAAAAGATGAGTGAAGAAGGAAAGCAACAAGGGGCAGTGGAAGTGTGAGAGGAGGTGGTGGCAGCAATGCCAGAGAGTACAAAGTTAAAAAGATCAAGAAGAAAGGAAGAAAAGATGATGACAGTGATGATGAATCTTAGTCATCTCACACTTGGAAAAAAGAAGGCAGAGATCACTTTTGTGTTCCAGGACGAGATTGAAGATTTTTTAAGAAAACTCATACAAGATGCTCCTGAGGAATTTATTTCTGAACTTGCAGAAAACTTAATAAAACCTCTTAATAAAAGTTATCTTGAGGTAGTACATTCGTATTCATGTCTTCAACTTCTGCTTCTGGAACTGGCTGAAAACACACAGTGAAGGACTTTCAAGAAGAAGTTTCCCACCTATACAATAGTATTAAGTTATTTGAAAAAGGGATGAAGTTTTTTGCAGATGATACACAGGCTGCTTTTACTAAGCACTTTATGAAGACAATTTGTACTGATACCACTAACCTCATTTTCAACTTCTTAGCTTCAGATTTAATGATGGCAGGAGACAATCCTGCAACCATTACAAGTGAAGTAAGAAAAAAGATTTTAAGTAAACTATCAGAAGAAACCAAAGTAGCTCTCACAAAACTCCATAGCTCTCTGAATGAAAAGAGCATAGAATAAAAATATGAATTTTTGTAAATTGGGTTTTCTGTGGAAGTTTTTTGTTTTTTTTAACATGATTCTAAAAATTAAACATTTCAGGTTCATTTTGTTACCAACTGCTGAATGAAGAATAAATTTTCTGATATCTTTCATCTCCAGGAAAGGACTCATTCATTCTATAATTAGGTTTCAAGTGACATTTATATATATATTAGGCAAAAACTTAAAATGTGGTCGTGTTTTTAAAAAAAAGAGGAAAAGGACATCCTGGTGTCTGAAATGAAAATAAATTGTGTATTTTATTTTGAAAGTAAAAGAATACTTCAAACCTAAAATACAGAAATTTGTGAAATATTTTTATACTGAACACTTGCCCCTATTTCTGGAAGCTTATTTCCCATCTTCCCGAAAAGAGAAAATTTTTATGTGGTTAGGGGCTTCAGGCATGTCTCTACAGGTGCAGAAGAGCACCAGAGGGCCCCCTGCGTTGCTGTGTTTTTTTCTGAAACAAGCTGCTAACAACAGTGAGAGAAAAAACGAAATTTACTGCTAGTAGGTATTGGATGTAAGTCACATTCTAACATGGAAATCACTAAAAATTTAATATGAAGAGTTTTGTTTAATTGACCCAGTTTGTATTTCTAAACTTCACTTTTTATATCAATAGTTGCTTTAGCACCTGACACTTTTTAAATACTATTGTGATAAATAGATAAATTCCTTTTTCTAGCAGTAGGGCAATCTATAAATGCATTTAAATCACTTGAGCCTTTTTTTTTTTTTTTTTCAAAAATGGAACCCCTTCTAAAAAACAGACATTCTTATTTCTGAAAGTTGATCTTGAAAGTAACTTAAAAATAGTTCCTTGGAATAATCATTTTCAACTAAATGAATTTTAAATAATTTATATGTATATCAAAAGAGGACTTTAGTTGTTTTGAATATAATAGTAAATTAAATCTCAAATATTAAAAATACTACTTTAGATAATTCCTTATATGCCATTTATAACTCTAGTTTATGTTTTAAAATGTTTGAATACAAGGATCAGTTTACCATAGTCTGGACAAAGTATCCTAATTGAAAGTAATTAAAATAATTGCTAAATATTATTATTAATATTGATAGGAATTTAACACTAAGGAATACTTTTCCATGAGTAATTTTCTACTTGCATATTTTCATTTAGCCAAAGGAAGAAAACTTAAATCCTCTGTGACCACACACTACAATTAGCTTTATTTCTTTATTCAGCCTCCAAAATATTGAACACCCAACCTAAATTTTTTATTTAACCTTTGAGAATCTTATCATTTAGAATGTTTTAGCAGATACCAAAGTAACCCATGTTTATGACAAATATCATTGGGTTATTACTGTCCTGCATCAAGGAAAATAAAATGTGTAAAATGAAAGAGACAATGAAGCAAATAAAAAGAGAAACATTTTGTCTTAATTTGTTTGCAGTAAAGTTTTTCATTTATCAAAATGGTTCTTATTTTTCTATAGTAAATAAAAAACAGTTTTTATTATTGTTTTTGTAATAAAATTATATAACTGATTTTGTATGTAACGATCTAATTTCATTATTAAAATAAAATTTGTTAAATATTAAAAAACGAGGGAGAGATTAAAATATTTTCAGACAGACACTGAGAGAGTTTGTGAATAAGAGACTGGTGCTACAAGAAATATTAAAGGGAGTGCTACATGCTGATAAGAAGACAGGAGAGAGAGGTTTGGAGAAGAGTGTAGAAATGAAGACTATCAGGAAGGATAAAAGGAGAGAGAGAGAAAAAATAAGATGTGACATAAAAAACAAAAGACAACATAGTAAAAGATATATTGCCCTTACAGTAATGACACTAAATGTTAATGTAATAAACTCCCTGATAAAAAGACATAGGTTGGTAGAATGGAATAAAAAACAAGACTCATTGTTCCAGTTTGCTAATGCTGCCCTTTTGCAAAACACCAGAAATGGATTGGCTTTTATAAAGGGGGTTTATTTGGTTACAGAGTTAGTCGTAAGGCCATAAAGTGCCCAAGGTAAGGCCTCAACAAAGTGTTCCTTCACTGAAGGTTGGCCGTTGGCACCTGTAAAACCTCTGTTAGCTCGGAAGTCACGTGGCTGGCATCTGCTTGCTCCCAGGTTGCGTTCCAAAATGGCGTTCTCCAAAATGTTGCTTTTCAGGCATTTTGTCCTCTTTTAGCTGCAGCCCCTCTTCAAAATGTCACTCTCGGTTGCTCTCCAAAACGTCACTCACAGCTGCACTGCCTCTGGGCCAGTGTGGCTCTTTTTAAAGCACTCTAGTGATCCAATAAGGACTTACCCTGAATGGGTGGGGCAACACCTTCATGGAAATAATCCGATGAAAGGTCTCGCCCACAGTTGATTTGAGTCACATCTCCATGGGAACACAGAACCAATAGGTTTCAACCTAATCAACACTAATAAGCCTGCCCCCACAAGATTGCAACAAAGATAATGGTGGACATAGTATATCCAAACTGGCACATCTATGTATATGCTGTCTATAAAAAACTCACTATAGACACAAGGACAAAAATAGGCTGAAAGTGAAAGGTTGGAAAAAGATATTTCACGCAGACATCAACCTGAAAAAAAGTGGGAGTAGCTATATTAATATGAGACAAATTAGACTTAAAATGTAATACAATTGACAGAAACGAAGAAAGACACTATATATTAATCAAAGGGACAATTCATCAAGAAAATATAACAATCGTAAATATTTATGCACCAAGCCAGAGTGCCCCAAAAATACGTGAGGTAGACACTGACAACACTGAAGGAATAAGTAAATACCTCTACAATAATAGTTGGAGACTTCAATACACCACTCTTATCAATGGATAGAACATCTAGACAGAGGATCAGTAAGGAAACAGAGATTTTGAATTGTACTATAAATGAACTAGAGTTGACATTTATAGAACACTATAGCACACAACAGCAGGATACACATTATTCTCAAGTGCTCATGGATCATTCTCTAAGATAGACCACATGTTGGGTCACAAAGTAAGTCTCAACAAATTTAAAAAAATTGACATTATACAAAACACCCTGTGCTGATTTGAATGTATTGTGCCCCCCAAACGTCATTATCTTTGATGTAATCTTGTGTGGGCAGACATTGTCAGTGTTGATTAGATTGTAATTCTTTGAGTGTTTCTTTGGAATGTGCCCCACCCAGCTGTGGGTGATGACTCTGATTGGATAATTTCCAGGGAGGTGTTGGCCCACCCATTCAGGGTGGGTCCAAATTAAATTACTGGAGCACTATATAAGATCAGACAGGAGGAGCAAGCTGCTACAGCCAAGAAGGACACTGAAGAACGCCCAGAAGCTGAGAGAGGAACTGCAGTTTGATGATAGCCGCTGGAAGCAGACTCTTGCTCCAGAGAAGCTGAGAGAGGACAAATATCCCAAGTGCAACTAAGAGTGACATTTTTGAGGAACTGCAGCCTAGAGAGGAACATCCTGGGAGAAAGCCGTTTTGAAACCAGAACTTGGGAGCAGACACCAGCCACTTGCCTTCCCAGCTAACAAAGGTTTTCTGGACACCATTGGCCATCCTCCAGTGAAGGTACCCAATTGCTGATGTGTTACCTTGGACAATTTATGGCTTTAAGACTGTAACTGTGTAACCAAATAAACACCCTTTTATAAAAGCCGATCCTTCTCTGGTGTTTTGCATTCTGGCAGCATTAGCAAACTAGAACACATCCCCTCAGATCATAATGGAATGAAGTTGGAAATCAATAACAGGCAGAAGGTCAGAAAATTCACAAATATATGGAGGCTAAATAACACACTCTTAGTCAACCAGTGGGTAAAGGAAGAAATTACAAGAGAAATTAGTAAATACCTCAAGCAAATGAAAATGAAATCACAGCATATCAAAACTTACAGGATGTAGCAAAGGCAGTGCTGGGAGGGAAATTTATTGCCCTAAGTGCCTATACTAAAAGAAGAAAGAGAAAAAAATGAGGAATTAACTGTTTACCTGGAGGAATTAGAGAAAGAACAGCAAACTAATCCCAAAGGAAGCAGAAGGAAAGAAATAACAAAGGTTAGAGCAGAGATAAATGAAATTGAGAACAGGAGAACAATAGAATCAGCAAAACTGGAAGTTGTTTTTTTTTTTTGGAAAATCATTAAAATCGGTAGACAGGCTAACAGAAAGGGGGGGCAGATGCAAATAAACACAATCAGAAATGGGAAAGGGGACATAACTATTGGCTCTGCAGAAATAAAGGAGGTAATGAGAGGATACTATGAGCAACTGTATGCTAATAAAGTAGACAACTTAGATGAAATGGACAACTTCCTAGAAAACCATGAACAACCAACATTGACTGGCGAAGAAATAGACGACCTCAACAAACCAGTCAGAAGTAAAGAAATTGAGTCAGTCATCAGAAATCTCCCAAAAAAGAAAAGCCCAGGACTAGATGCTTCACATGTCAATTCTACCAAGAATTCAAGAAAGAATTAGTACCAATCCTGTTTAAACTCTTCAAAAAAATTGAAGAGGAAGGAAAGCTATCTAATTCATTCTATGAAGCCAATGTCACCCTAATACCAAAGTTAGCCAAAGATACTACAAAAAAAGAAAATCATAGACCAATCTCTTTAATGAATATAGATGCAAAAATCCTCAACAAAATCACTCGCAAATCAAATCCAGCAGCATATTAAAAGAATTATACACCATGACCAAGTGGGATTTATTCCAAGTATGCAAGACTGGTTCACCATAAGCAAATCAATTAATGTAATATACCACATCAGTAAATCAAAGTAGAAGAACGACATGATCATCTCAATTGATATAGGAAAGGCATTTGACAAAATTCAGCATTCTTTCTTGATGAAAACACTTCAAAGTATAGGAATAGAAGGGACCTTTTTCAGTTTATGAAAACCCCACAGCTAACATCATACTCAATGGGGAAAGACTGAAAGCCTTCCCTTTAAGATCAGGAACAGTACAGCAATGCCCATTGTCACCATTGTTATTCAACATTGTGCTGGAAGTTCTAGCTAGAGCAATTAGGCAAGAAAAAGAAATAAAAGGCATCCAAATTGGAAAGGAAGAAGTAAAATTTTCACTGTTTACAGATGACATGATCCTGTCTGTAGAAAATCTAGAAAAAATCTCTAGCAAAGCTATTAGAGCTAATTAACGAATACAGAAAAGTGACAGGCCACCAGATCAACATGCAAAAATCACTAGTGTTCCTATACACAATCAATGAGCAACAGGAGGAGGAAATCAAGAAAAAAAACTCCATTTATAATAGCAACCAAAAGAATCAAGTATTTAGGAATAAACTTAACGAAAGCCACAAAAGACCTATCCACAGAGAACTACAAGAAACTGCTAAAAGAAATCAAACAGGACCTTAAAAAATGGGAGAACATACTGTGTTTATGGATAGGAAGACTAAATATAGTTAAGATGTCAATTCTACCTAAACTGATTTATAGATTCAACGCAATACCAATTAAAATCCCAACAATTTACTTTGCAGAGATAGAAGAACCAATAACCAAATTTATTTGGAAGGGCAGGGTGCTCCAAATAGCCAAAAATATCTTGCGAAAGAGGAGGGAAGTGGGAGGTCTCACACTACCTGGCTTTGAAGCATACTACAAAACTTCAGTAGTCAAAACAGCATGGCGCTGGCATAAGGATAGAAATACTGACCAATGGAATCAAACTGAGTTTTCAGAAATAGACCCTCTCATCTAAGGACAACTGATCTTTTTTTTTTTCCTTCAAATTTTACTTTTTTGCTTGTTTCACTTTTTTTTTGTTTGTTTGTTTTTTTGTTTTTTTTAATTCATTTTTATTGAGATATATTCACATACCATGCAGTCATACAAAGTGTACATTCAGTTGTTCACAATACCGTTATATAGTTGTGTGTTCATCAGCAAAATTAATTTTTGAACATTTTCATTACCACACACACAAAAATAATAAGAATAAAAATTAAAGTGAAAAAGAACAATTAAAGTAAAAAAGAACACTGGGTGCCTTTTGTTTGGTTGTTTTTTTGCCCCCGTTTTTCTACTCATCCATCCATACACTGGGCAAAGGGGAGTGTGGTCCACATGGCTTTCCCAATCCCGTTGTCACCCCTCATAAGCTACATTTTTATACAATTGTCTTCAAGATTCATGGGTTCTGGGTTGTAGTTTGATAGTTTCAGGTATTTACTGCTAGCTATTTGACTTGATTAGAACCTACAAAGGGTTATCTATATTGTGCATAAGAGTGCCCACCAGAGTGACCACTCGGCTCCTTTTGGAATCTCTCTGCCACTGAAGCTTATTTCATTTCCTTTCACATCCCCCTTTTCGTCAAGAAGATGTTCTCCATCCCACGATGCTGGGTCTAGATTCCTCCCCGGGAGTCATATTCCACGTTGCCAGGGAGATTCACTCCCCTAGGTGTCAGATCCCACGTAGCGGCGAGGGCAGTGATTTCACCTTTCAGGTTGGCTTAGCTAGAGAGAGGGGGCCACATCTGAGCAACAAAGAGGCATTCGGGAGGAGGCTCTTAAGCACAATTATAGGGAGGCCTAGCCTCTCCTTTGCAGCAACAGTCTTGCCAAGGGCAAGTCACAAATGAGGTTTGTTGAAGCAATTGGAGCAAAGGAGAGGGCTTGATTAATTGTGTTTTAAGATGTTAGGGTGGGTTTTACAGAAGAGGCAATATTTGAGGTTTGCTTTTGCCAGAGACTAGAAATTTGTGGAAGGAGAAAAAGAACCTTTAGGACCAGGGAATGGCATAGCATAAGGCTGATGGTAGCAGATTTGTGGATGTTTGTACAACCCTGAGTTGTCTGGTGTGGCTATAATGTAGTGCACCTCTTTCTTTTTTTTTCTTTTTTTCTTTTTTATCTTCATTTTATTGAGATATATTCACATACCACGCAGTCATACAAAACAAATCGTACTTTCGATTATTTACAGTACCATTACATAGTTGTACATTCATCACCTAAATCAATCCCTGACACCTTCATTAGCACACACACAAAAATAACAAGAATAATAATTAGACTGAAAAAGAGCAATTGAAGTAAAAAAGAACACTGGGTACCTTTGTCTGTTTGTTTCCTTCCCCTATTTTTCTACTCATCCATCCATAAACTAGACAAAGTGGAGTGTGGTCCTTATGGCTTTCCCAATCCCATTGTCACCCCTCATAAGCTACATTTTTATACCACTGTCTTCGAGATTCATGGGTTCTGGGTTGTAGTTTGATAGTTTCAGGTATCCACCACCAGCTACCCCAATTCTTTGGAACCTAAAAAGGGTTGTCTAAAGTGTGCGTAAGAGTGCCCACCAGAGTGACCTCTCGGCTCCTTTTGGAATCTCTCTGCCACTGAAGCTTATTTCATTTCCTTTCACATCCCCCTTTTTGTCAAGAAGATGTTCTCCGTCCCACGATGCCGGGTCTACATTCCTCCCCGGGAGTCATATTCCACGTTGCCAGGGAGATTCACTCCCCTGGGTGTCTGATCCCACGTAGTGGGGAGGGCAGTGATTTCACCTTTCAAGTTGGCTTAGCTAGAGAGAGAGGGCCACATCTGAGCAACAAAGAGGCATTCGGGAGGAGGCTCTTAGGCACAACCATAGGGAGGCCTAGCCTCTCCTTTGCAGCAGCCGTCTTCCCAAGCGTAAAACCTATGGTAGAGGGCTCAACCCATCAAACCACCTATGTCTGTGGTCATGTTAGCAACCAT